>NC_044321.2:40991546-41162051 GCF_007474595.2 Lynx canadensis
GGTGTGCCTCTTGATCTTGAGGTTGTGAGTTTGAGCCCCACGTTGGCTGTAGAGATTACTGAAAATAATAAACTTAAAACACACACACACACACACACACACACAAAAGGCGCCTGGGTGGCTCGGTCGGTTGAGTGTCTGATTCTTGATTTCAGTTCACTTCATGATCCCAGGCTGTGGGCCTTGTGTCCAGCTCTGCATTGACCGTGGAGGCTGCTTGAGATTCTCTCTCCCTCTGCCCCTCCCCCAACTCTCGCTCTCCCTTTCTTTTTTTTTTTAATTTTTTTAACGTTTATTTATTTTTGACACAGAGAGAGAGCATGAACAGGGGAGGGGCAGAGAGAGAGGGAGACACAGAATCTGAAACAGGCTCCAGGCTCTGAGCTGTCAGCACAGAGCCCGATGCAGGGCTTGAACTCACGGACTGTGAGATCATGACCTGAGCCGAAGTCGGACGCTTAACCGACTGAGCCACTCAGGGGCCCCTCACTCTCCCTTTCAATATATATATAATATATATATAATATATATATATACACACCCAAACAACAAAAAAACCAGGCAGGCATTCTCAGCAGAGAAAGAGAATTTTTAAAAAAAAGAGAGAGAGAAGCAGAATGGTGAGAGAGAGAGAGAGAGGGAGATTCAATGCTAATCTTTTGAAAATGAAAAATGGGATAATAAGCCAAGGAATGCAGGTGACTTCTAGAAGGTAGAAAGGTCAAGGAAACGAATTCTTCCATAGAGTGTCTAGAAGGAATGCAGCCTTGCGAACACCTTGATTTTAGCCCAGTGAGACCCATTTAGAACTTTCAACCTCCAAAACTGTAATATAGTCACTTTGTTTTAGGCCACAAACTTTGTGGTAATTCATTATAGCAGCAAAAGGAAGTGAATATACTTACTACCTCATCATTTTTACTGCTACCTTGTCGTTACTCCATAGTAGGGGAATGCCATTGTTTATTTGGTTAGCCATTTCTCTGTCAGTGAACTTTGAGGTCACCTAAGTTGTCATGGAATGTCAGCAGATTCTTTGGCACATGATTCTGTGGGTACTCATGAGAATCTTTTTTTTTTCAGTGCTGTTTATTTATTTTGAGAGAGATAGAGAGTGAACAGGGGAGGGGCACAGGACAGAGCCTGACAAAGGGGCTTGAACTCATGAACTGTGAGATCATGACTTGAGCTAAAATTGAGTCAGACACTAATGGACTGAGCCACCCAGACGCCCCAGGGTTTTTTGTATTTATATCTCATGTATTTTATATCTCATGTATTCATGCCATGGGGCATGAATCTTTTAGTAGGAGGATGTCTAGAAATAGAATTTCTAGGACAAAGAGGGGTGCTATTAATTTTAATTAAACTGCCAAATTATCCTCCAAAAGGCAGAACAAGCAAAATCAAATCTTACATTTATTTTAATTTGCATGTGTCTAAATACCTTTGTACTCTATGTTGAGCATAATTTCCTCAGTTATTGGACATTTGTATTTTTTTCTATAAATTGTCTATTCATTTGACTTACACATTTTTCTGTTGGGTTTAAAAATCCTGGGGCGCCTGGGTGGCTCAGTCCGTTAAGCATCTGACTTCGGCTCAGGTCATGATCTCATGGTTCATAGGTTCGAGCCCGCCTCGGGCTCTGTGCTGGCAGGTCAGAGCCTGGAGCCTGCTTCGGATTCTGTGTCTCCCTCTCTCTCTGCCCCTCCCCCGCTCATGCTCTGTCTGTCTCTGTCTCTCAAAAATGAATAACATTTAAAAATTTTTAAAAATCTTTTCCCATTGGTGGGTTGGTTGGTGGTTGATTTTGGATATTAATCTTCATCATGCTTCTGTGGGTTATCTTTCAACGTTTTTGTGATCTGTTGTGCAGGAATTTTGAACTTAGATGTGGTAATATTTGTCGATATTTTTCCTTATGGCTTTTGTATTTTATTTTTTAAAGTTTATGTATTATTTTGAGAGAGACAGAGCAGGGGAAGGGCAGAGAGAGAGGGAAAGAGAGAATCCCAAGAAAGCTCCAGGCTCCGTGCCTGTCAGCACAGAGCCCAATGGGGGCTCGAAACTCATGAACTATGAGATCATGACCTGAGCCAAAATCAAGGTCAGATGCTAACCGACTGAGCCACACAGGCACCCCAGGCTTTATATTTTATATTGTTAATTTAAATTTTCATATCTTTTAACACATACATTGATTCACGTAACTACTACTGGAATTGGTATACGAAACAGTTTCCTATCTTTTTTTTTAAGTTTATTTATTGACTCTGAGAGAGAAAAGCACACGCACAAACAGGCAGGGGCAGAGAGAGAGAGGGAGAGAGAGAATCCCAAGCAGGCTTTGAGCTGCCAGCGCAGAGGCCCAATGTGGGGCTCGAACCCACGAACCACGAGATCGTGACCTGAGCCGAAATCAAGGAGTCAGACGCTTAAACCGACTGAACCACCAGGTGCGCCAACAGTTTCCTATCTTAAAAAATTCCCTCCTGCTGCGCCTTTATGATCAAACCTCCCTCTCATGCCAGCCCTTGGGCACCACTGATCTGTCTCGATCCCTGTAGTTTTGTTTTTTACCAGAATGCCATATAAATGGAATCATCAGGACCTTTTGTTCAGGTACATTATGGTAACATACTGGCTTCTTTCACTCAACATAATGCTTTAAAATTCATCCATGTTGATGCATGGATCAATGGTTCATTCCTTTTTATTGCTGAGGTATACGCAGCATAGCCTGTATGTTCTATTGTACGAATGTATCACAGTTTCTTTATACATTTACTCACTGAAGGCCATTTGGATTGTTTCCAGTTGGGGCAATGATGAACAGGGCTGCGATCAACCTTCACGTACTGGTTTTGGCGTGCACAGAAGTTTTCATTCCTCCATGGCATAGGCCAGCAAAACTATAGCCTGTGAGCCAAAACCAGTCCAACGCCTGTTTTTGTAAATAAAGTTTTATTGGAACCAGACACACTCATTTGTTCATGTATTGGTTGCCTTTCTGCTATAACGGCCGAGTTGGGTAGTTGTGACAGAGCCTGCACAGGGCACCGAGTCTAAAATTGTTACTGGCTGGCCCTTTTACAGGACAAGTTTACTGACCTCTGGAGTTCATAAATAATTTTATAGGGTTGTTTTTACCAAGTTCTTCACCCTAGGGAGGGAGCGAGGGAGACCCCCACCCTCCTGGGCCCACAGCTCCACCTACTGGAAAGGAAGGTTCCCCTCCCTCAGAGGTTCTAGCTCCTCTGAGGTGTCCTTTGGCCCCTGCTGATGCCACCATGATATTGCTTAAAGGCCTGAGCACAGGAGACCAGAGAAAATAAAAATAAAAATAAAAATAAAAATAAAAATAAAAAGGTAGGGGGATTTCCACACTCTCTCTGAGCATTAGGCATTCTCTTTTCTATTCCTCAAGCCAGAACTAAAGGGCTTCTCCCCGATTTCTTTCTGCATCCCAGTCCTCACTTCCGATTTCAACTGCATTTAGTTCAGGTTGGAGAATACTCTGGAGGGGGAAAAAAAAAAATATTAACCTCACCGCCATTTCAGCGGTAGCTCGAATTCGGGTTTCCTTTTCTCATCCTTCTATCTCTATTTACTTTTGAGAACTCTCTAAGAGCTGGTCCATGCATTTTGCTCAGGTTTTATAGCTGAGCTAATCTGCAAAGTCTGTCTCCCCTGCAATGTCCAGCCACTGAAGTCTCTGCTCGGTTTTTGTTTTTGCTTTTGTTTGTACTTAAGGTGGCTTTCGAGGGGTCACCCTGTCTGTATAGCTTCATGTTCAGCCAAAGATTGATCAGAGGTTGTGTGAAACATGGCAAGCCACGTTTAACATGCTTTACTGCTGGAGAGTACATTCAAACCCCAGGCCTTTTGCAAGTCTGCCCTGCCTTTTATTTTTCATTTATTTACTTAAAAAAATTTTTTAAAATAATTTTTTCATGTTTATTGATTTTTGAGAGGAAGAAAGACAGGGCATGAGCGGGGAAAGGAGCAGAGAGAGAGGGGAGACACAGAATCCGAAGCAGACTCCAGGCTCTGAAGCTGTCAGCACAGAGCCCGACTCGGGGCTTGAACTCAAGAGCCGTGAGATCATGACCTGAGCCGAAGTCGGACGCTTAACCGACTGAGCCACCCAGGCACCCCTAAAGTTTTTTTTTAACATTTATTTACTTTTGAGAGGCAGAGAGAGACAGAGCACAAGTGGGGGAGGGTCAGAGAGAGAATGAGACACAGAATCTGAAGCAGGCTCCAGGCTCCGAGCTGTCAGCACAGAGCCCAATGCGGGGCTCGAACCCACAAACCCCAAGATCATGACCTGAGCAGAAGTCAGACACTTAACTGGACTGAGCCACCAGGCGCCCCATATTTTTTTCACGAGACGTGCTCGTGTCTCCTCCTGTGCATACGCAGGCTCAGTAAGCCAGAGATATGTGGGTGATTTGGGTCTATTCTGATCTCTACTATGCAGGTGCATAGGCTCCAGGTCTGCCCAAGACATAGAGTTTATTTGGTCTCCTAGGGATGTGTCACCTCCCAGACTTCCATGTTAGATTCTCAGTGGACCAGTCCATCGCTTGCTCCCAACAGGCTGCCAGGCCCGGCAAATGGCACTGTTGGTCCCCTCCATTTGCTTGCTGCTGAGAGAGTCACTTAAACTGGCCATGCTCCAAATCATGTTAGCCGTCTCCGGCAGCTGCAATGAAGATTGTTTTCCTGGCCTGCTCTGTCCTGGTTGAACTACTGTACCAACAGCACTGGAGGAGGGATAGGGACCCCCACTGGAAAAAAACCACCACGAACTCCCCTGCTCTGAGCCACAGTTTAATGTTTATTTATTTTGAGAGAGAGAGAGAGAGAGAGAGAGAGAGCATGAGCAGGGGAGGGGCAGAGAGAGAAGGGGAGACACAGAATCCGAAGCAGGATCCAGGCTCTGAGCTGTCAGCACAGAACCCGATGCAGGCTCGAACTCATGAACTGTGAGATCATGGCCTGGCTGAAGTCAGACGCTTAACCGACTGCGCCATGCAGGCGGCCCTTCTTCTTTTTTTTTTTAAGTTTATTCATTAAAAATTTTTTTTAAATGTTTATTTTTGGAGGAGAGACAGACAGAGCATCAGTGGGTGAGAGGCAGAGAGAGAGAGAGAGAGAGAACCCCAAGCAGCCTTCACTCTCAGCGCAGAAACCAGACACGGGGTTCGAACTCATGAACTGTGAGATCATGACTTGAGCCAAAATCAAGAGTCGGACCCTTAACTGACTGAGTCACCAGGCGCCCCTTTCCAGCCTTTAGGGTTGCTTTCTGGGAAGAGAATGCATCAACCGGATCATTCCAGAAGCAGACATCTCCCTTAAGTTTTACACGAGCAAAAATAATAGAAGGAGGCAACATGCCTGCCACCAGATCCAAAATCTCAAATTACAATCAAGATAGTCCACAGGGCAGGAAGCTTGTGCTTTCTGACATCCTCAAAGCGAAACCTCTACTGCCTGCTAATGGCAAGATCAAGACCCCACACTTTTCCATCCACCACACACTTCTTCTGAATACAACTTCACCCCCCTGTCATCTTCCTCTGTATTTCAGAACTGAGTTTCCATGACCTTTAACCTCTAGAAACCCAGTCACTTCCCCATACTGGAACGTGCAGACCCACAGTGAACTGCGTCACCAGACCCAACATGCTTACGAAACACGGTCTTCCATTTTATTATTTCCAACTTTTCCATTTCGTTTCCACTCGACATTGACCATAGCTGTATTTCATTCATATATCCAACTGTGAGATTCTCTACGTTATTAGGGGTGAGTGTAATCACTATATTCAGTGTGACTCTTTGGCCTTATTTCTAGACCAGTAATGCTCAGCAGGGGGAGGTTTTGCCATACGCACCCACCAAGGACATTTAGAAATGTCTGGAGACACTGATGGTGCTAAAACAGCCCACAAAGCACCATATGCCCCGCCCCCACAACGAAGACGTTGCTCTAGATGTTTGGGGGTTATATATTTTATTCTCAGTAATTATATTCTAGAGAAGCAATCATTGCCATTACTGGGCTGTGAATCACTGGCCCATTACACATCCAGTAAATGACCACCAAGAATACTCCATTTGCTGACTTCCAAAGCTCATATGCTCAGCATCACTGACCCAAGAATCTGGTGCTGGTTAAAAAATACTGGTCTAGAATTGCCTCCATCTGTGTCTCCCAGGAAACCCACTAGCTTGACCCTCAAACCCCTTAATTGCAGACTCTCAATCACTAAAAGGCATAGATTTCATAAGACTAAGTTCTTACAGAGACCACACAGAACATAAGCCACCCACAGTCACTAGTCATATAGTCCCTAACAATCCTCTAGAACACCTACACCCAGATGTCCCCAATCGCTGCCTTGCAGACAACCACAATCCCTAACCCATAGGCCTCCCAATCATTCACCTACACATTTCCCCCAATCAACAGTTCTCACGGGCCTCAGTTGCGTTAAGCACCAGAACTCCATTTTCTTGACCCTCACAGATCTCCAACCCTTGACATCAACAGATCCCAAATCACTGATCCAGTAGACAGTAAAACCTGACATCTAGGGACTTCTACCCCAGACTCAACAGACAGCAAACAGCTGCATAGATTCTTGCCCTGTGTCCTCCGAAGTCCACTAATCACTGATTGCCACCGATTCCCATCACTGATAACCTCACAGGAAATTAACCACCAAGGAAGATATACAGATGGCAGATAAGCACATGAAAAGATGCTCCGTGTCATATGTCGTCAGGGAAATGCAAATTAAAACCACACTGAAGGGCGCCTGGGTGGTTCAGTCGGTTAAGCGACCAACTTCGGCTCAGGTCATGATCTCCCAGTTTGTGGGTTCCAGCCCCGCGTCGGGGTCTGTGCTGACAGCTCAGCCTGGAGCCTGCTTTGGATTCTGTGTCTCCCTCTCTCTCTGCCCCTCCCCTGCTCATGCTCTGTGTCTCTCTCAAAAATAAATAAACATTAAAAAAATTTTTTTTAAACACTGAAATTCCATTACATACCTATGAGAATGTCTAAAATCCAAAAAAACCGACAACAGCAAAGGCTGATGAGGATATGGAGCAACAGGAGTTCTCATTCGCTGCTGACAGGAATGCAAATGGCACAGCCTTATCGCAAGAATTTGGCACTTTGTATAAAGCTAAATATAGTGCTCCCATATGACCCAGGCACTGTGCTCCCAGGTATTAACCCAAATGAATTGAAAACTTGTGTCCACACTAAAACCAAGACAGGAATGCTTCCAATAGCTCCAATCATGATTGCTGAAAAGTGGAAGCAACCAAAATGTCCTTCAAAGGGCAAAGGTAAAAAACAAACCATGGTGCGCCCACACAATGGACTATTATTCAATTCTTTAAAACAGAAACAAGCTATCAAGCCAGGAAAAGACATGTAGGGACTTTAGATACATATTAGTGAAAGAAGCCAATCTGAAAAGCCTACATACTGTATGACTCCAATACATGACATTCTGGAAAAAAGCAAAACATAGCAGCACTATTCACAATAGCTAAGAGGTAGAAACAACCCAAATGCCCACGGATGGAGGAATGGATAAACAAAATGTGATATATACATATAATGGAATATTATTCAGCTTTAAAAAGGAAGGGAATTCTGGGGCACCTGGATGGCTCAGTTAGTTAAGGGTCCAACTCGATTTCAGCTCAGGTCATGATCTCACAGTTCTTGGGATCCAGCCCCAAGTCAGGCTCTGCGCTGACAGCAGGACCTGCTTGGGATTCTCTCTCTCCCTCTCTGTCTGTCCCTCCCCTTCTCGCTCTCTCAAATAAATAAATAAACACTTAAGACATTTTTTTTACGAAACAAGGAAGGGAATTCTGACGCATGCTACAACAAGGATGAACCTTGAGGACATTATGCTAAGTGAAATTAATCAGTTGCAAAAATACAATACTGTATGATTCCGCTCTTATGAAGTATTTACAGTAGTCAAATTCATAAAACCAGAAAGTAGAATGGTGGTTACCAGAAGCCTGGGGGGAGGGGGGAATGAGGAGTTGTTGTCTCATGAGGACAGTTTCAGTTTTGCAAGATGAAAAAGTTCTTGAGACCTGTTGCACAACAATGCGGATATACTTAGCACAACTGAACTGTGCGCTTAAAGTGGTTAGGATGGTAAATGTTATGTTATGTGTTTTTTTTTACCACATTTAAAAAAATTATAGACAGTAAAAAGATCAGTGGTTTCCAGAGTTTCATGTCAAAACTCCTGGAACTGTACAAAACCAAGAGTAAACCATAATGTAAACCATGGACTTCAATTAATAATCAGGTATCAACATTAACTTATGCATTGTAACAAATACATCATGTAAACACAAGATATTACTAACAAGAGAAAACAGCCATGGAGAGAGGGGTACATGGGAACTCTGTACTATCTGACCAATTTTATGCAACCTTAAAACTGCTCTAAAAAAATAGGAGCTCCTGGGTGGCTCAGTGGGTTGAGTACCTGACTCTTGATTTTGGCTTAGGTCATGATCCCAAGGTCGTGGGATGGAGCCCTGTGTTGAGCTCAGTGTTGAGCATGTAGCCTCCTTGGGATTCTCTTTCTCTGCCCATCCCTGGCTTGTGAGTGCGTGCGCGTGCGCGCGCGCGCACACACACACACACACACACACTGTCTCTCAAACAAAACAAAACAAAACAAAACAAAAGAAAACAAAACAAAACTGTGGCGCCTGGATGGCTCAGTCAGTTGGGTGTCTGGCTCTTGACTTCAGCTCAGGTCATGATCTCATGGTTTGCGAGTTTGAGCCCCTCTTTGGGCTCTGTGCTGACAGCATGGAGCCTGCTTGGGATTCTTTCTCTCCCTCTCTCTCTGTGCCTCCCCTGTTCACACACTCTTTGTCTCTCTCAAAATAAATAAACATTTTTTAAACCTGCTCTAAAAAATAAAGTTTAGTGGGATGTCTGGGTGGCTCAGTTGGTTGAGTCTGACTTCAGCTCAGGTCATGATCTCATGGTTTGTGAGTTCGAGCCCCCATCAGATTCTGGGCTTACATTGCAGAGCTTGCTTCAGATCCTCTGTCTTGCTGTCTCCCCCCACCCCTTCAAAAATTAATAAACATTAAAAAAAATAAAGTTTAGTAAGTTAAAAAAATTATGTGAAAGGTACTGGTCATACAGTTAGTTGGATATTTCTGTTTCATGAAGCATGTGTTTTCAAGGTTCACCAATGTTGCTTAGTCCCTCATAGTGTTCATCCACCCGTGTCGCACATCCAAGGCTGCCTCCAAACAATCTATGTCCTCATCCGTGTCCACCATGAGGCCAGGATTTGCCCAGGGATATCTTGCCTAGGTCTCAGATTTCTAAGTCACAGGACTTAATTATACCTCAATAAGCAGGGCCAGATAGCACTCTTAAAGGGCTGCTGTCTGCTCATCCCTGCCAAAGCATGGCATGATCCAGCTCTCCAACTGACGATAACCTCATGGGTGTAAATAACATATCATAGTTGTTTTAACTTACACTTCTCTATTAAAAAGTTCAAATATCTCTTCATCTGTTTCTTGGTATCTCGCTTGTGAACTGCTTGTCATATACTTTGCCTATTTTCGATTGGGATCCTTTCCTTTTTGTCGTGGTTTGCTGATGTGCAGAAGTTCCTTATATATACTAGACATTGGCCTTGGTTGGTGTCAGGCATTTAAATATCTTCTCCCAAGTTTTCATGTCTGTTAACGTTGTGTGTGGGTCGCTTACCTGAGCAGACATTCTTCTGAAATATAATGACATTTACCAAATGTTTGCCTTGTAAACTGTACTTCTGTGGTTTTCTTTAAGCAACTCTTTACCCATCCTAAGCTTTACTGAGATATAACTGACACATAACAGTGTGTAAGTTTAGAGTGTACAACATGCCGATTTGACACATTTATATATTGCACAATGATCACCGCCATAGTATTTGCTAGCACCTCCATCCGGTCACATAGTTACCATTTCTTTTTTGTGTGGTGAGAGCATTTAAGATCTATGATCTTAGTATATGAAACAGTATCATTACCTACAATCTCCATGCTGTACATTGTATCCTCAGACGTTGTTAACCTTCTAACTACGAGTTTGTACCTTTTGACCAACATCACCCCATTTCCTCCACCCCTCCAGCCTCTGGTAACCACCATTCTACTCTCTAGTTCTATGAGTTCAGCTTTTTAAGATTCCTCATACAAGTGAGATCATACACCAGCTGCCTTCCTCTGTCTTAGCATAATGCCTTTAAATTTCATCCATGTTGTTGCAGATAGCAAGATTTCCTTCTTTCTTATTGCTGAATGATATTCCTTTATGTATCAGATTCCTTTATTTTCTTTATCCATTCATCTGTTGATGGACACTTACGTTGTTTCCATATCTTGGCTATTGTGGATGATGTTCCAATGCATATGGGAGAGCAGATGTCTCTCTACAAGATCCGGATTTCAATTCCTTTATACCCAGAAGTGAAATTGCTGGATCATATGGTAGTTCTGTTTTTTATTTTTTGAGGAGTCTACAAAAAGGTTTCCCTTTTTGCCACATCCTCACCCACACTTATTATCCCTTGTCATCGTCGTCTTCTTCTTCTTCTGAGAGAGAGAGGGAGAGGGAGAGAGAGCAAGCAGAAGAGAGGCAGAGGAGGAGGAGAGAGAGAATCCCAAGCAGGCTGCAGGCTCAGCATGAAACCCCACCGAGGGCTCAATCCCAACACCCTGGGATCAATATCTGTGCTGAAATCAAGAGTCAAATGCTTGAGCCACACAGTTGCCCTTATCTCTTGTCTTCTTGATGACAACCATTCTAACTAGTGTGAGGTGATATCTCTTTGTGGTTTTCATTTGCATTTCCCTGATGATTAGTGATGTCAAGCACCTTTTCAGGTACCCGTTGGCCATCTGGATGTCTTCTGTGGAAAACCTTCTCCCCGGTTCCTCCGTCCAATTTTTTAACTGGGATGTTAGGTTTTGTTTTGCTATTGAGTTGTATGAATTCTGTATATGGTTTGATATTAACCCCTTCTCAGATATATGATTTGCAAACATTTTCTTCCATTTATAGGTTGCCTTTTCATTTCCTTTGATTGTTTTCTTTGCTGTGCAGAAGATTTTTAGTGTGATATAGCACTATTTACTTATTTGCTCGCGCTTTTGCTGTTATATCCAGAAAATTGCTGCCGACCCAGTTTCAGGTCTTAAATTTAAGTCTTTAATTCATTTCAAGTTAATTATTGTGATGGTGTAAGACAGGGGTCCAATTTCATTCTTCTCCATGTAGATACCCAGTTTTCTCAGCACCATTTATTGAAGAGACCATTCTTCTCCCTTGAGTATTATCAGTTCCCTTGTCAAATCTTAACTGATTGTTTATGCATAGGCTTATTTGTGGGCTCTCTATTCTATTCCATTGGTCTATGTGTCTATTGTTATGCCAGTACGATGCTATTTTGATTCGCATAGCCTTGTAGTATAGTTTGAAACCAGGAAGTATGATGCCTCCAGCTTTGTTCTTCTTTCTCAGGATTGCTTTGGCTTTTGTGGCTCCATACAAATTTTAGGATTGTTTTTTCTAAATCTGGGAAAAATACCATTGGAATTTTGATAGGGATTACATTGCATTTGTAGATTACTTTGGGGAATATGGACATTTTAAGAATATTAATTCTTCTGGCACTTGGGTGGCTCAGTCCGCTAAGTGGCTGACTTAGGCTCAGGTCATGATCTCGCAGTCTGTGAGTTCGAGCCCCGCGTCGAGCTCTGTGCTGACAGCTCAGAGCCTGGAGCCTGCTTCGGATTCTGTGTCTCCCTCCCTCTCTGCCCCTCCACCGCTCATGCTCTGTCTCTCTCTCTCTGTCAAAAATAAATAAACATTAAAATTTTTTTTAAATAAATAAATAACAGCTAATTTTTTTGTTTTGTTTCTAAATCTTGGGTTGCCTGGTATAGAGATGCCGATTAAAACATGGAAGGTGAGGGGCGCCTGGGTGGCGCAGTCAGTTAAGCGTCCGACTTCAGCCAGGTCACGATCTCGCGGTCCGTGAGTTCGAGCCCCGCGTTGGGCTCTGGGCTGATGGCTCAGAGCCTGGAGCCTGTTTCCGATTCTGTGTCTCCCTCTCTCTCTGCCCCTCCCCCGTTCATGCTCTGTCTCTCTCTGTCCCAAAAATAAATAAACGTTGAAAAAAAAAATAAAAAAATAAAACATGGAAGGTGATGATGTCACCTCATTTTTACGCTAAAATTCTCAACTATCAGCCCAAAGCTGGTCTGCACAAGAGGCCATGATGTTGTGGTTCTCCTAGGAGGTGTCCCAGCAGAAGGCCCTCTACGGGTGGCAATTGCTCTCAGCATGCCAGGACTCAAGTACTTCTTCAAAGGCCAAGGCCACAGGGACAGCAGTCTCCAGCCGGGGGGGGGGGGGGGGGGGTGGGGGGGGGGGGGGGGGGGGGGGGGGGGGATGGTGCATGTTATTGACGCATGGCACATTCTCAGAATGCGTATGGTAAACAATGCAGTACAAAATGTAGAACCTGAAAGAAAAAAGTTGTATCCTGAAAAAAGTTGTATCCTGACGACAGAGCGTATCAAAATAAGTATGTGCAATGCAAATGAGGAGGGAGAGGATAAATAACCAAAATACTTTTAGGATATTTCTATGCTGCCCGTCAAGGTCCTGGCAGAAAACAGATGGCACCCTCAAACTGGGTAATTCGAGGGGTCTAAGAGAAGGGCAGAAGTGTGGGCAGGGGTAAGAAGCCACAAGAGGGTGTGTAGTACTGGGGATCGGAGAACTCAGAAACCTGAAGGACCAGCTGATGGAGCGTAGCAGGGACGGGAGAAAGACACATAGAGCCAAAGGCCGCTTGCCAGGAGCTGGGAATGTGAACACACGAAGCACGGGTCACTCCACAGGGACCTCACGTCCCCAGACAGCAGCATCTCCTGCTGTTTAACTTAACCCCAAAGCAGGTCAGGTCAGTGCCAGGTGCGTCAACACTCGAGAGTGCACAGAACATGCACACACCCACACCCACACCCACACCAACTTCATCTCTCTAGTTCCGTCTCTGTGTGCTGGTCTCTGTTGGCTTAACAAACACATAGAAAAAAGAAGCCTGGTGGTTTTATTGTGGTAATGGGAATACAGATTCCTTTGAAAGTTGTTTTTGTTTTTGTTTTTGTTTTTTGAGAAGGTTGAGGGGGAGGGGCAGAGAGAGAGAGAGGGAGAGAGAGAATCCCAATCAGGCTCCTCGCTCTTGGCATGAGCCTGAGGCAGGGCTCCATCTCACAAACCGTGAGATCATGACCTGAGCCAAAATCAAGAGTCTGATGCTTAACTGACTGAGCCATGCAGATGCCCCCAGATTCCTTTAAAAAAATTTTTTGGGGGGGCGCCTGGGTGGCTCAGTCGGTTAAGTGTCCGACTTCGGCTCAGGTCATGATCTCATGGTCCGTGAGTTCGAGCCCCGCATCGGGCTCTGGGCTGACAGCTCAGAGCCTGGAGCCCGTTTCAGATTCTGTGTCTCCCTCTCTCTCTGCCCCTCCCCTGTTCATGCAGTCTCTCTCTGTCTCAAAAATAAATAAACATTAAAAAAATTTTTTAAAAATTTATTTATTTCGAGAGAGAGAGCGCGTGCACACAAGGGTGGCGGAAGAGCAGAGAGGGAGGGAGCCAGAGAATCCTAAGCAGGCTCCGTGCTGTCAGCACAGAGCCCGATGTAGGGCTCAAACTCACGAACTGTGAGATCACAACATGAGCCAAAGTCAGGAGCTCAACTGAGACACCCAGGCGCCCTCCCACAGATTCCTTTTAAAAATGCGTTCCGTTGTTCTTTTTAGTCTGAATATTCATAATGAACGGACAGTGATCTATGAATAGAAAAAGTTATATGGCTATTCACATTTAGGAAAAAAAAAATGTATCCCAAAGTCCCGCCCGTAAAAATTACTTATACAAAATTGTTCTATTTAATTTCTGAAGTCAGTTGCTCCCCAAAGGTTCTGCAATTATGTATCTTTATTTTCCCATTAAAATCCCATAAGAAACCTCTGTATTGAATAGACTCCAAATCACATGTCACCATTTCCTCTTCTTATGAAGCTGATGGTGAGAATGGAGACAAATAAGGGAGAACCCTGGGAGTTAAAACCCTGGAATCTGAGGCCGGGTAACAAAGGTTTCAAGACCAGTTCCATCATTGTCTAACAGCTCCCATAGCCTTGGAAAAGCCACTGAACCCCAGTTTCCTCACTTCTCAAACAGACATGATTGTGGTAAGGGTCGAGTAGGACACGAATAGTAGCAAGTGAACATTCACTGGGGGGCTCCTATGAGCCAGGCATTGGGATAAGGTCTTAACAAGAATTACCTCATTTAAAAAAAAATGTTTATTTATTTATTTTTTGGAGAGAGAGTGTGTGCACGCAAGTCGGGGAGGGGCAGACAGAGAGGGAGACAGAGGATCCGAAGCAGGTTCTGCACTGACAGCAGAGAGCCAGATGCAGGGCTCGAAGCCACAAACGGTGAGATCATGACCCCAGCCAAAGTCGGACGCTTAATCGACTGAGCCAACCAGGAGTCCCAAGAATTACCTCATTTAATCCTTATGGCAACCACGCATTAGGCATTATTATCGTCTCCATATCACAAGTGAGAAAACAAGATTACCCCTACTCGATGTCCTTGTACAAAGTAGCGCAGCTAATGAAGGATCAAATCGAGATTAATCTGTAGGCAGTCTGCCTCCAAAGTCCCATGTGCTTCACTGCGTGCTCCCAGAAGGCTCGCAAAACACCTGAGCTGGCATGAGGTGGGCGCTTAATAAATGGTCATTGTTATTAAAATGAGTAATAAGACAATTAGATATAGTTGACACAGTTCATAAATCTCTCTGCTACTTTTCTTTTTGTTTCAACATGCAAAATCTATGAAATAAAGAAAGATTGCAACTGTTTGGACAGTGACCGGAAGTTCTCATTCGCTGCTGGGACATAGTCGAAACGGATTTGCCAGTATTTCATCTTCAAATTCAGTTCATTGGATTCCTCATCCTGCCTATACAAGGGTGGAGAATTCATAGATTTGCACTGTCCAATACAGTAGCCGCTAGCTACAGGAATTGAGATGTGCAAAATACATGTGGGATTTCAGTGATTTAGAATGAAAAAAATGTACACTATCTGATTAATATTCTCATATTGCTTACATCTTGAAATGACATAACTTTTTTTTTTTATTTTTTTGACGTTTATTTTTGAGACAGGGAGAGACAGCATGAACGGGGGAGGGTCAGAGAGAGAGGGAGACACAGAATCTGAAACAGGCTCCAGGCTCTGAGCCGTCAGCACAGAGCCCGACGCGGGGCTCGAACTCACGGACCGCGAGATCATGACCTGAGCCGAAGTCGGACGCCCAACCGACTGAGCCACCCAGGCGCCCCTTGAAATGACATAACTTAGGATACATTGGGTTAAATTAGATATATTCTTTTTTTAATGTTTCTTTATTTATTTTTGAGAGAGAGAGAGAGCGTGTGCATGAGTGGGGGTGGGGCAGAGAGAAAGAGGGAGAGACAGAATCCAAAGCAGGCTCCAGGCTTCGAGCTGCCAGCGCAGAGACCCAGGTGGGGTTCGAACCCATGAATTGTGAGATCATGACCTGAGCTGAAGTTGGACGCTTAACTGACTGAGCCACCCAGGTGCCCAAATGGGATATGTTCTTAAAGTTAATTTTATTTGTATCTTTTTACTTTTTATAAAGAGAATTTAAAGTTACTTATGTGGCATACATTGTATTC
The DNA here is from genome assembly GCF_007474595.2 of Lynx canadensis. Lineage (NCBI taxonomy): Eukaryota > Metazoa > Chordata > Mammalia > Carnivora > Felidae > Lynx > Lynx canadensis. The sequence goes on from NC_044321.2 coordinate 41,007,419, forward strand.
CTATTGGAGAAGGTGCTGGTCCTGGCAGGACCTGGCCAGTGATGCCTGAGTTTGGTTAGACATAATCATAGTTTATAAGATTGTAAATCTGATTAGAAAACTGAATGCCAAAATATGGCCAAAAGATTATTCTATAAAATAGCACATTGATAACTATATGAGCTATAGCCCCTAAGTTATATTAAAAACAATAAAAAACAAGAATGGGGAAGGGCATAACAATGATCAGATGTATATTAGATTCTTTCTCTTAAATAAATGGGACTCTGGGGCTCCTGGGTGGCTCAGTTGGATAAGCGTCTGACTTCAGCTCAGGTCACGATCTCTCGGTTTGTGAGTCTGAGCCCTGCATCACGCTCTGTGCTGACAGCTCGGAGCCTGGAGCCTGCTTCGGATTCTGTGTCTCCCTTTCTCTCTGCCCCTCCCCTGCCTGCACTCTGTCTCTCTGTCTCTCTCTCTCTCAAAATTAAATAAAGATTTTTAAAAAATTAAAAGAAAATTGGGGCGCCTGGGTGGCGCAGTCGGTTAAGCGTCCGACTTCAGCCAGGTCACGATCTCGCGGTCCGGGAGTTCGAGCCCCGTGTCGGGCTCTGGGCTGATGGCTCGGAGCCTGGAGCCTGTTTCCGATTCTGTGTCTCCCTCTCTCTCTGCCCCTCCCCCGTTCATGCTCTGTCTCTCTCTGTCCCAAAAATAAATAAACGTTGAAAAAAAATTTTTTTTTAAAAAAAATTAAAAGAAATAGATGGGACTCAAAAATGCCATTTCAATCTTCATTTTGGCAACTAGAGAAATACCATGTGTTCTTGTTTCTGAGGTACCGATGTTTCACCTCAATAATACTGCGGATCAGAATTTGATGGACAGTGAATGGGGTGGGGACAGAGGTCCTGGGGGGGGGGTGGCTGGGGCAGTGGGGCTGAGTGTCAGGTCGGCCTGGGACATAAGGCAGAAATAACAGCCATAGGAAAGTTGGGAGGAGGAGAAAAAATGACCAGTGTTGACTCTTGGTGCATCGGTCCCCTCCTCCCAGCCACCTGTCCAGCAGCTGAAGGCAGGGGTCAGATTTGTAACAGGAAGTGTTAGAGCCAGAGGACCAGCCCCTTCCCTCCAGCTCCTCCATTGCTGCCAGGTCCTGACTCATCCCTCCATTTATTCCAGTCACAGTGACAAGCTAGGAGAGAAGGGACAAGTCAGGTGCCGAGAACACAGGAAGGGAAGGTCTGACTAGGGAGAAAGGGGGTGGGGGGGGATTGAATAGGAGTGGCTCCTGTTTCTCAAGCTGCTTCCCCCAGTTTATTTTGCAACCACTTCTGCCCCATCCCCCAGGGAGCCCGGCCTGGAAGGCAGGTGCCCTGTGGGCAAAGGGACAGCTCTTCCAGCAGCTCAGTCAGGAGCTACGTCTCCACCCCACTGTAGCCAGAACTGTAAATCAGATCCCGTGAACAGCATGAAACCACCCTTTGCCTGTCCCGGTGAGTTAGACGGCTGAAGACACAGAGCCCCTTCATAACTAGACAGAAAATGTCAAGTTAAGTCCTGCACCTGCGCGGGAAGCACCAGGTCAGGGCTCAATTCAAATTTCTTACCTGCCATCAAGGGCCCAATATACTCAGGCGAAAATTACTTTTAGGAGCCATAGCCTGGGCAGGGCCTGAAAATGACTATAAAAGGTATCACACACTTTGAAATTAAACGCATATTTTAAAATCTTGCTTCTTGGGGCGCCTGGGTGGCTCAAGTCGGTTAAACTTCTGACTTTGGCTCAGGTCATAATCACAGGGCTCCTGAGTTCGAGGCCCGCGTTGGGCTCTGTGCTGACAGCTCCGAGGCTGGAGCCTGCTTCGGATTCTTTGTCTCTGACTCTCTTTGCCCCTCCCCCGTTTGTGCTCTGTCTCTCCCTCCCTCGCTCTCTCTCTCAAAAATAAATAAACATTAAAAAATTTAAACCTTGCTTCTCTGTTTGCCAATATTTTAACTTTACTGGTGGGCATTTAATGCATTCCTTATTCCACAAAGATGGGTTAAACACCAGATGCGTACCTGGGATGTGACCTGTGTGTCTTTTTACTTGGATCCCATCCGTTACACTAAAAGCCCCTGGGTCCAAGTCAACACATCTGGGCGCTCTGCCCTCCCCATTCGGGCTCTGGGCACCATCAGCAAGGTGGGGAGGATTTGGGAATTGGCAAGCTGTCTCCTTTGTCTGATTCATATACCTAGGGGGAAAACTGCAGTTACGGGGAAACTGTAAATCAGGGCCAAAGTCTGCATGCTTCTAATGCCAGAGGTGGGTAGGCTTCTTTAATTCATTAGACCAATGGAAATATTTTAAAATATTTTCAGCACAGAAATGTTAATAGGAGATTACTTCAAGAAGCCTAAGGAGTGAGTGAGATTTGGGGGTTGTGGGGGTGGGTTGGGGCATGTGAGGTGGGGATCTTAAGGCTAAGAGATATGTAGGTAGAGAGGAAGGGGAACAAAGAACTGTGGGTTTCAGGGGTGTGTAGGGAGACCTGTCCAACTCAAACCCTGCCCAGGCTCCCCCTCCTGCCCAGCCACAGCCCTGATGCAGCTTGCTTTCTCTATTTGCAAACAGAGAAGGCTTCATCTTATTTTAGTATGAATTCATACCTACGCTATAAATGTGAAAGGTCTAGAAAACCATTACTATGCCTCTAGAAATGCATTATTCATATTTTGTGGGGGGGGGGAGAGCATTTGTTGTCATTCTTTTTCTGTGCATAGTTAACCTTTTTTTCACATGGAGATCCATGTACATTTTGTATTTTTTTTGCTTTAATATTACATGAAAAATCCTTTTCCAGTGACGTTACCTGGTCTTGAGAAACAATATTTTAAATGGTTTCATAATATCTTTAGAGAGACCGTCTACCCTGGTTTTGTTAATTTCTTATCCTCCAACTGCAGTGATTACAAATGTTTCCCCTTTTTACAAACAAAGCCTGAATAGATACCTGTACACACACACACACACACACACACACACCATCTCTATGTATCTATCTATCAAAGGAAGGTGAACACGGGGGAGAAGATGGAGAAGATAGACGAAAAGATGGAGGAAAAGATGGAGGAGGCGGGGGAGGAGAGGGAAGACGAAGGGAGGAGGGCTATTGCCTCACGTTAGGAATCCTGGTCCCGGGGAGCGGAGCCAGGAGCGGGCACGATCGTCACCCTGCCCAGGCTGCGGAACGGGGCGGAGCTGCCGGAGCCCGAAGTCGGAGGCCAGCCCTCCACACTGCGGAGAACCGGGCGGGCGCACTTGCCGCAGTGGCGCTTGGCCTTGGCCTCGGCGGTCTCTGGCGCCCCCTGCCGTTCTCACTGTAAACCTGGAAGGGGCGGCAGCTCTTCGTCCTCTCCCCATCGCCGCCGCCTCCTCCATTTTGCTACAGCTTTTCGCCCACCTCTCCCTCCTCTCTCTCCAGCCGCCCGCTTGTTAATTTCGGGGTTCCAGCCCGAGGAGCCCCTGGAGGAGGCGGCTTCTGTCGTTAGACCCAGGGGAACGAGCAGGCCCAGAGGGGGCCCAGGTCGGGGGGGCGGGAGACTTGGCCAGAGTCCAGGTCCCCCTCCTGGCGTGGCGGCTGATCTTGAGTGGTCGTACCGAGCTGCCAAGGCCCGGGGCCCCTCCTTGCAGATCCTGGTCTCTCAGTCTCTGTGGAAGCAGGTGCTGGAAGGGACCGACCCTGGCTGTGGTGGGGACTGCACACCCTCGCCCCCCAATAGGTCCCCCGCTTCGGGCGGAGGCAGAGGAAATGGGACAGGAAAGCCAGAGGGCTGGGGTTTCTGAGGCCCGCACCTGCCATTGTCAAAGAAAAACCAGAGCGCGATAGTAAAATGGTGAAAACAGATTTTATTCAGGACTATTGCAACAGGGGAAAAGAACTTTCAGTATAGAACCAGGCTCAGTTCTGAATATGGCACAGACAAGTGGGAATTTACAGCCGAGGAGCAGAGAGATGGGGAATGGAAAATTACTAAGAAGAAATGTCACGGGTCAGAGGAATTGTGGCTAAAGCGACCTATCAGGATTCTTACTGATGGCAGGCTAAGGTGATCAGACATCACTGGGGGAGGGGTGGTGGATAAGGAACCCTATCATGTATTGATGGTGATCTGCTATGGAGGATGGGGATTTTGGCTAAACTGACTTAGCAGGTTTCTGATTAAAGATTGGACAATGCAGGGGGGCCTGAGTGGCTCAGTCTGTTAAGCATCAAACTCTTGATCTCAGCTCAGGTCTTGATTTCAGGGTCATGAGTTCAAGCTCTGTGTTGGGCTCCACGCTGTGCACGAAGCCTACTTAAAACATATATAAGTAAAACAAAATTGGACAATGCAGTGATGAGCACAGAAGACCTAGTTGAAAAGTTCAGGGGAGGCTGAGTAGAGTTTGGTCAAAGAGAATTTTTGTCACCACTTCTTGGCCCAAGACCCTGGAAATGCCCAATGCTGGCACTTTAATGTTTGTTTATTTGTGTGTGTGTGTGTGAGAGAGAGACAGAGTGTGAACAGGGAAGGGGCAGACAGACAGAGACACAGAATCCGAAGCAGGCTCCAGGCTCTGAGCTGTCAGCACAGAGCCCGATGCAGGGCTCGAACTCATAAACCGTGAGATGGTGACCAGAGCCAAAGTCGGATGCCTAACCGACTGAGCCACAGAAGCGCCCCTTGATGGTGGTACTTTAGAGAGCAGGATGACTGTTCAGGAATGAGTGGAGGGGCTTGTGGGGGACATGAGGAAGCCACCTCTCCACCCCTTTTGTAGATCTCTAGAGCTCAGCCTGCTGGGGATTGACATTTCACTATCACTGATTCAGAGTAGTCTCAGATTCCAACCAGGCTCCTGGCCTGAGGGACTTCTCATGGTCCAGCTGCCAGGCTAAGTTAATCCACGTGGGGCCAGAAGGGACCTTAGTGACCCTCCACAAACCCAGCGTCAAGTCACCCCAAGTGAGGTTCAATTAGTATCTCATCTCACCTGGAACCCCTATATATATATGCCTCTCTGTGCCTCCTTTTTTTTTTTTTAAGATTTCAGTTTTAAGTGATCTCTACACCCAACGTGGGGCTCGAACTCACAACCCTGAGATCAAGAGTCACAGGATGTAACAACAGAGCCAGCCAGGCGCCCCCTCTCTGTGTCTCTTGTGTTTGGACCAGGTTATCCCTCCTGCTGTCCCAGACCAGGGATTGGATGGCCAGACCCAAGCCACTTCGGCATGGTTTGTAGGCAGGGGATGACTCCCAGTAGTCAGACATGAAGGTTGATTCCAGAACCCACCCAGCTGCTGCCCCAGGGTCCCCATAGACCTCCCAAGCAGAGACGGTTCACCAGGAGGACTGCTTGGTGGAGGAGGAGAGTTACAAACACTAGAGCCCAGGATTCCAGCCTGGACACTGATCCATTCACACAGCTTAGAGCTCAGAGCTTAGACATGTGACCCAGCCTTACAAAGACTCAGGATCTTCACATCTTTCCCCATTTCTTTTTTTTAATTTTTAATGTTTATTTTTGAGAGAGAGAGAGAGAGAAAGAGAGAGAGCACAAGTGTGTGAGTGGGGAAGGAGAAGAGAGAGAGAAGAGGGCAGAGGATCTGAAGCGGGCTCCATACTGACAGCACAGAGCCCAACATGGGGCTTGAACTCACGAACCAAGAGATCATGACCTGAACCGAAGTCAGACGCTCAACCAACTGAACCACCCAGGCGCCCCTCCCCATTTATTCTTCTATCCACACATTCACCAAGTATTTGTAGAGCTCCCAGGTGCTTGAGATGCAAAGAAGTTGCTTAGAGCAGGAAGGAAAGCAGATGGTGTTACAGCCAAGCAGAGTCGGAGAGCATGCGCAGGGGAAGCCAGGAAGAACTGGTCAGGAGGGGACCAGAAATTGCAGCTCTCAAGAAGTCACTTCAGAACGACGCTGTGAGCAGGGATTTGCCAAGTAGACAAAGAAAGGCTGGGCTCTCTTGGCAAAGGAAGTAGGTGTGCAGTGACCCCAGGTTCCTCTTCACACAACCTAGGCTGCCCCGGAGCAGAGGAGGTGGGCAAGGCAGGCAGTAGCCAGAACATAGAGGACAGCGTGAGGAGTAGAGGAAGTGTGTTGGACTTGGGTTTGGCAGGTTGGCCACTGGCGATGTGGAGGGCGCCATCTTGGGGACTGGTGTTGAGCTTTGACCTCAGCATCCGGACAGATAGACATAGATCATCTTTCTGCCTTGAGAGGCACCAAGTTTCCCTCCTCACTTCAACCCAGTGACAACATCTGATTTTTTTTTTCAGAGTATTTCAAACTCTATTGGTTCTGTCCAAAGGCAACTTACAGATTGTAAGTGTAAAGACTTATGTTGATTGTTTTTTGCAGGCAGTCAGGTAGCATTTTGATAACATGGTCAATGGTTTTAACACTTTGAAGGGAAAAAGCAAACATTAGCACCTGGTGAAAAAAGCCACCAGTGACAACCTCTGAATATCCCACTGTGCCAGGGGCGCTGGGTGGCTTAGTCGGTTAAGCGCCCAACTTCGGCTCAGGTCATGATCTCATGGTTCACGGGTTCGAGCCCCATGTCAGGCTCTGTGCTGACAACTCAGAGCTCAGAGCCTGGAGCCCACTTCAGATTCTGTGTCTCCCTCTCTCTCTCTCTCTGTCCCTCCCCTGCACTCTCTCTCTCTCTCTCTCTCAAAAGTAAATAAAAAATTAAAAAATATCCCACCATGCCAGGAATCTGAGGATGAGCCATTTATTGGGATTTCTGCAAAAGTATTTGACCCAAGCCATTAGTGAATCAAGTTAGTGTTCTCTCCTTAAAGATTTCCTCCCCATCCTCCAAAAAGGGGTGGGGGGATGGCTGGCTCAGTCGGGAGAGCATATGACTCTTGATCCCGGGGTGGTCAGCTCGAGTCCCACGTGGGGCAGAAGCAAATTGTCATCTCTAGTTGCTGCTTTTTCTCAGAGCCTAAGGTACTTCTTGATAATGGGGTGCAGCCCAAGCTCCTTGAAAGTGACTTTGTTTCCTGCACACATTCAATCAATCTCAAAGGTGACAACAGGCATAAGAGTGAAAGGAATAGCAATACCGAAGGGGCAGGGACTGATAGACACTCACGGACTCCCTCATGGTCTTCGATCCAGGTGTTAGGTTCCATGCCTGTCACTTGTTGGCGCTCTTTGCCACCACTGGTGTGTTTGAATAAAGTTAGAAATGTTGTAACAATTTTTTTTTGGTAAAAAACAAAAGTCTGGAAGCAAAGGGAACAGTAGGAAATAAAAATCATGGGATGCCTGGGTGGCTCAGTCAGTTAAGCGTCAGACTTGATTTCTGCTGGGGGTCATGATCTCATAGTTTGTGGGTTCGAGCCCTGCATCGGGCTCTGCGCTGACAGTGCGGAGCCTGCTTGGGATTGTCTCTCTCTCTCTGCCCCTCCCCTCCTCAAAATAAATAAACTTAAAAAAAAGGGAAATAAAAATCATAAACCAGGTGAGAAGGGATGAAGGAAGGAAGGCAGGAAGTGTGGGGAGGCAGATATACATACTCCCCTTGCAAACGTCTTGTGAACTTGAAATCAGGTGGGCCTAGAGAACAGCAGCCAGCAGGGTGTCTGGCATCCCATGGGTGTCAAATAAGGGCTAGGTTGCCACCCTTCTTCTCCCTGGGACAAGTTCTGTCAAAAAGCAAGCCCGTGGGTTGCTTTCAGTGGGTGTAGGCCAGGAGGAAGGACTTCTGGAAGTTAAGTAGTTCAGGAGCTGACCCAGTTAGCCAGGCCCACACACCCTTCCCAAGAAGCCTTCCTTTCAAGCTAGTGATGTGATTTGCCTCCTGCCCTTCAGGGCTCCATCCAAGGGTGGGGGTTGCTGTGGGGGCCTCTGCCTGCTCCGTGAGACATTCTCAGAGTCCCACCATCCTGGCCCAATGACCCCTCACCCTACCTTGGCAGCCTCCTAACTGCCCGTTAGGAGGTTCAACCACCTGTTGAATCTAATTCAACCAACCGGCCACCTACTCTTCCCAGAAAAAGTCTCACTCTGGCCTGAGGTTTTACAACACAGGGAGCAAAGGGGATGTCGGGAAACAGGAGGCAGGGGCCACGATATCCCACAACTCAAGTGTCGTGCTTTCAACTTGACCATGGTCTTTCACGCACCAACGCCACCTATGGGGCATATAGAGTGCTGTCTCCTTTCATTTAGAAAGGACTAAATGGATGGGTGGATGGATGGATGGGTGGGAGGAAGCGATGGAGGAGAAAGAATGAGGTCTAGAGAAAAAGTGTGGAAGGACTGAAGAGAGGTGGGGGTGAGAGAGAGGAGAAAGAGAGGGAGGGAGGGAGGGAAGGAGAAAGACGGAGGGAGAGGAGGCACCAGACAAGGAGGGGGGAAGATAAAGGGAGGCGAGATCTCTCAGGGGGTCCCCGGGGGGGAGGGAGGCTGAAGGAGATTCTTAAGGCCTCTAGCCCGGTTCTCCTTCTGGACTCACCCACGATGCCTCAGTGACCTCAGCATCTCTTCAGTGAAGTATCAGCATTCTGAGACCTGCCATGATCTGCCCTCCACCCCCACCACCACACGCACCTTCCAGTCTAGGGAAACTTCCACTGCGAAATCATGGTGCACATCCTAGACGCATTTCCTTAGCATCAGCGTCTATTGCACGTAGGCCAGCGTGACTTGTTCCAGAAGCCTACTCCAGCAACAAGAACAGTGTTATCCTCAAGGAGCTGGCAGTTTAATGGAGTCAGTGTCCCATGCGGCAGGCAGCCAGGGCCTCCGAGGAGAGCATGGGTGAGAATTGCATGGAAAGAGTCTGGTCTTGTCTGGGGCAGTTGGGGGATTCAGGCTCCAAAGTCAGCACATGCCCACTCTGAGAACCCACTCTTGGAAACCACATGTCTCTGCAAGGAGGGGGAGAGTCCCCATAAATCAATGGCTTTCTTCCCTCATAGTCTAGCAGACTGCCCCAGGCTAGGAGAGCAAGTCCCATTCCACTGGAAGCCTCTGGCACTGGTGTACCCAGAGTTCATAGCCTAGCATGGCTTAGAGGAGACTTGGATCTGACCCTACCCCCCCATCTCTGACAGAAACCGCACTACTCTAAGGTAGTTCCTGGCCACCTTGTGAGTGACCACGGCCCCCACAGCCCGCGGGGCAGGCTGCTACTTGGGGCCTCTCCCTACCTCTCTAGCTCTCACCAGCCCAGTTGGTTTGGTGTGGCAACCCAGACTGCTACATCCTGGGCATCTCTCCTCAGTTCTTCCCTACTTAGCCCCCCACACCCAAAAAGAAAGGCCCTCCACCCACCCCACATAGATTCCCCGACCCACCGTCTAAGGGAGAAGGCTGAGGGAACATTTGGTGTGATTCCCATTCCGGGCGCTCTCCCCCTGGCCTGCAGACAAGACAGTCCATTTCCGGGCCATCTGCTCTGCGGTCGTCACCCCTGTGCTCCACTCCTTCGCCCCCAGGTCAGTCCCAGGGCTCAGTCCCATACCTGCCTCTGGGGCTCTGCCCTCCACCTCTCGGAATCACGGGGAAGGAACAGCTCCTCAGTTTCTTGGTGCCTGAGGCCCCGTGTCAGGGTGGCCCGGGGCCAGGCTTAGGATGAAACAAAATGTTGCTGTGAAGGGTAGGAGCGAATCACTTTCATGTGGAAGGATTTTCCTGTTTCCCCATCTTTCCCTTTAGCTTTATGGCCACAGAAGGATTACTGGGCCCAAGGGCATAACTTCCGTTCAAGTTTCTTTTTCTTGTCTTTTAGGTTTATTTACTTATTTTGAGAGAAAGACAGAGAGAGCAGACAGGGGAGCGGCAGAGAGAGAGAGAGAGAGAGAGAGAGAATCCCGAGAAAGCTGTATGCTGTCAGCGCAAGCCCGATGCAGGGCTCAAAGCCGGGAAGCATGAGCTCATGACCTGAGATGAAATGAAGAGTCAGACGCTTAACTGATGGAGCCACCCAGGTGCCCCCTCCCTTAAGGTTTCTTATGTACCTGCCAGAGAATATTCAACTCTTTCTAAACGAGTTGTTTTATACCCCTAGCCTGCATGATACCCCATCTTCATTATTTCTAATTATTGCCACTTTGATATCTGAAAATGACTTTTGTGTGTGTGTGGTTGTGGTTGTGGTTGTGTTCATTTCCATCTCTTTTTTCACTCATAAGATGAATATGTTCTCACAGTTTGCTCAGGTCCTTTGTCACTTTATATTTGGGGTACCTACTGGTGTTTAAAAAAATTTTTTTAATGTTTATTCATTTTTGACAAAGAGAGAGCATGAATGAAGGAGGGGCAGATTGAGAGGGAGACACAGAATCGGAAGCAGGCTCCAGGCTCTGAGCTGTCAGCACAGAGCCCGACGCGGGGCTCGAACTCACAGACTGTGAGATCATGACCTGAGCCGAAGTTGGTTGCTCAACCGACTGAGCCACCCAGGTGCCTCTGGTATTTTTGTTGTTGTTGTTGTTCTGTTAAATTAACTTTTAATGAGTTCCTACTTTGTGTCATGCAAGAACTATGCAAGGCCATTAGGGTATAGGGATGAAGCGAACACATGCCTGACCCTTCATATGACAGTCTTCATGGGAGAGCAGGGCTCCTAATGAGATCATTTTTCATACCATAGTAAGATATTTGCATCAGGCAAACGGAAGGGGAGTGTTTTCTGCTGAAAGAAAATACTGGAACCGGGTAGTGGCAATATAAGAATGAACTAACAGAAGAAAACAGAGGAAAACACAGATAGAAAGGACGGCAGGAGGGGCGCCTGGGTGGCTTAGTCGGTTAAGCGTCCGACTTCAGCTCAGGTCATGATCTCACGGTTCATGAGTTCGAGCCTCGAGTCCGGCTCTGTGCTGACTCTGTGCCTCTGTGTTCGAGCCTCGAGTCCGGCTCTGTGCAGCTCAGAGCCTGGAACCTGCTTTGGATTCTGTCTCCCTCTCTCTCTGCCCCTCCCCCATTTATGCTCTGTCCTTCTCTCAAAAATAAATAAACATTAAAAAAATTAAAAAAAAAAAGGACAGCAGGAATAAAGGCCCTGGGGCACAAAGCAGCACTAGGTAGTGAAGAGCCCAGCAGCCGTGGGTGGAGGTGGGAGAGCAGGAGGGTTTGAAAGATGAGGCAGTTGGGGCTAGAAGGGGCCAGAATACGAATGGCCTTGAACTCCACTTGACGGAGTTTAGACCACTTTTTGGAGATAAGGAAGAGCCGTTGGGCCTCGAGTAGTGTCTGGGCCTTGAATTTTCTGTGGGTTCACTGCCCATCCTCTCTGTGGCAGAAGCGCCAGCAATGCCTTCAGGGTCTCCTGCAGCAGAGGCAACATTCACAGGCTAACATTATGTCATCCACGCAATGGGCCCATTTTACTGGTGTGGGGAAGGACAAGAAGACGTCTCGGGCTACCATCTTATGACATATTGTGGGGCTATGCAGGTAACCTTGGGGAGGCACTTGGAAGGCGCCTTTTATTATTATCCCTCCCACGTGAAGACGAGTTTAGTTACCAGAAACTTGTCAGAGTCTTTTCCGTGAACTTCCTTGAAGATGAAGCACTTTTGCAAAAAACGCTTCCTGCCAAAGCGGCAGAGTAGAATCTGCAGGTGACAAAAGGCTTAAAAGAGTTAAAGATCTGATAAGAGCTCACAATAAGGCAACTGACAAAAGAATTTGGTTATTTCTGTGACACACATTTTATTTATTTATTTATTTATTTATTTATTCAATTTTTATTTTAACAGTTTTTTTTTAAGTTTATTTATTTTTGAGAGAGAGAGAGAGAGAGAGAGAGAACGAGTAGGGGCTCGATCTCGTGAACTGTGAGATCATGATCTGAGCCGAAATCGAGAGTCAGACGCCTAACCGACTGAGCCACCAGGCACCCCTGTGACATACATTTTAAAATCATGACTGATAACACTATAGCAGGACATCAGGCTTTAGGAATTTCATATAAATATATCCTTTAAAAAAGTTTAGCATCATTTTTTTTGACATGCTTCCCATGAAATGTAACATACACAAAAATTACATTGTAAAAAAACATAGCTCTTTGAATAGAGACGACTCAGTTTTTTAAACAAAGACCCAGTAAAGACAAAACAGAATCTTTGTTTTTTAGACAGATTACATTAGAGGGAAAGAGAAACTGTTGTTTACAATTTCTTATTAAGAGCAGGCCAATATCTAAGAAAACTTTGTCCTCTTAACAGAGAGAAAACCAAATTCTAATTTAGCACGAGTGTACTTTTTGATATTAAAATTCTCCTTATTTTTTCTTTTTTTTTCAGTTTTTAAAAAATTGTTTTTAATGTTTTTTTTTATTTTTGAAAGAGACAGAGACAGAACGTGAGTGCGGGAGGGGCAGAGAGAGAGAGGGAGACGCAGAATCCGAAGCAGGCTCCAGGCTCCGAGCTGTCAGCACAGAGCCCAATGCAGGGCTCGAACCCAAGAACTGGGAGATCATGACCTGAGCCAAAGTCGGACGCTCAACCTACTGAGCCACCCAAGAGCCCCCTTATTTTTCTCTTTTTCACTTATGTAAGTCCATTCCAATCTCTTAGCTTGACTACCTTTTCCATAGACCTTCCACAACTTTCTGCCCATTCAGCCTTTATCCCAAAACTGTGAATCAGGTATCCACTCACACAGCTAAAGCTTTTTACTGATATTTGTGATCTTATGGAGGCTGTGGACTAGAATTGGGGCACGGGAACTGGTGCAGCAGTCTGTCTTTTTAAAAGCCTCCCCCTTTTCCCCTTTGGTCTCTTTGGTCAATGTTTCATTTATTTCCTGGAGTGTTTATGTTTCAAAGGCATGATACAATTTACAACTTCCCAGGACAGAGAAAGAATGCAAGTTTTCTCCTCAGAGTGTTTAGGTAATTGCTATGGAAAATTTTCCTTAGGCGCCTGGTTGGCTCAGTTGGTAGAGCATGTGACTCTCGATCTCAGGGTCATGAGTTCAAGTCCCATGTTGGGTGTGGAGCCTAGTTGAAAATTTCTTTTTTTCTCAGTATAAGGGGTCAGAAAGCATGAGGCATTTCGTACATTTCTTCATGAAACTTAACATCCTCCTCTTCTCTTTCCTCACTTTCTCAGAGATTCCACCTCTTCGCATCCTAATCAGGCTTTGTCACAAATGTTCGGATCTTAATCTGAGGCATTTTAGGCTCTCCTAGCTTTGCCAAATGTCACGCTATAAGACCTCTAACTTGGGGTGCCTGGCTGGCTCATTGGGTGGAGCGTGTGACTCTTGATCTCAGGGTCGTGAGTTTGAGCCCTACATTGGATGTACAGATTACTTAAAAAAAAAAAAAAAGTCCTCTAACTCATTATCCTGTTCCCCCACCTTGTCTGCCATCCCCAAAGCTAGTACAACCACACATTCTTCTTTAAAAAAAAATTTTTGGGGGCCGTGCCTGGGTGGCTCAGTCAGTTGGGCGTCCGACTTCAGCTCCGGTCATGATCTCGCGGTTTGTGGGTTCGAGCCCTGAGTTGGGCTCTGTGCTGACAGCTCAGGGCCTGGAGCCTGCTTCGGATTCTGTGTCTCGTTCTCTCTCTGCCCCTCTCCCACTTGTTCTCTGTCTCTCAAAAAGAAATAAATGTAAAAAAAATTTTTTTTAAGATATAATAAAGAATAATTTTTTAATGCTTATTCATTTTTGAGAGACACAGAGAGACAGTGTGAACAGGGGAGGGGCAGAGGGAGACACAGAATCTGAAGCAGGCTCCAGGCTCTGAGCTGTCAGCACAGAGCCCAACACAGGGCTTGAACCCATGAACCACAAGATCATGACCTGAGCAGAAGTTGGGCGCTTAACCGACTGAGCCACCCAGGCGCCCCCTGTCTCCTCACTTCAAAATAAATGCCACATGCAAAAGAATGGAATTAGGTCCCTTGCGTATGTGAGCACCATACGTGAAAATCAACTCAAAATGGATTAAAGACTTACACGTAAGATCTCACAGGTTTGGGGGGGGGGGGGGGTTCGAGCCCTGCATCCGGGTATCTGCTGCCAGCGCAGAGCCCAGTTCAGATCCTCTGTCCTCCTGTCTCTCTGCACCCCCCCCACCCCCCCACCCCCGGCTATCTCTCTCTCAAAAACATTTAATTTTTTTTTTCAACGTTTATTTATTTTTGGGACAGAGAGAGACAGAGCATGAACGGGGGAGGGGCAGAGAGAGAGGGAGACACAGAATCTGAAACAGGCTCCAGGCTCTGAGCCATCAGCCCAGAGCCTGACGCGGGGCTCGAACTCACGGACCGCGAGATCGTGACCTGGCTGAAGTCGGACGCTTAACCGACTGCGCCACCCAGGCGCCCCCAAAAACAAACATTTAAAAAAAAAAGAAAATACAGGTTATTGTATGAGATTTCGTGAGGTCTTAACGGACAGGACTTTTATCTGCTGCTTACGTGGTGGCGGGCACTCCATAAGTCATCAATACTGTCTTGCGCATTAACTAGGGCGATAGGGGTTAACGCTCCCTCCGCGCAGCTTCCTGAAGCCCCCGACAAGCCCCGCCCCTGTCGCCAAGTTCACAGGTGCCTGCGCAGCCTGTGCGGCGGCACCAACCAGAGGCACGCACAGACCCCAAGGGACGGGGAACCTAGGGAGGGCTGGGGGAGACCTAGAAGGGAGGGGCTGGAGTGGGATGTGAAAAGCCCGCCGAGGTGCCCAAGGAGACGTGAGAGGCAGGGAGAGAAAGGGGAGATGCTAGAGGGGCGACATGGCCCCAGGGCAGGAGCGGGTTCCAGGCGGGGGCGCCTGGGTGCTCCAGGTCAGATTACGGGGGCCGACTTGGCAGAACGCCCGCAGTGACTTGGCAGAACGCCAGCTCCCCACCGGGCGAAACTCGCTCATCGCATAACCTAATCCCCCCCCCGCCAGCAAACCAAGGAGTTAATTGCTTCAACCCTGAGATCTTTCTCGAACCTTCCAGCTCTGTCGTGGGCTGGCCAAATGCAAGCTCGCTCCCAGAGCCAAACCGTAGCTCCTTAGCGACCAATGCCAGGGTGACCGGCGATGGAGAGCCGTTGGGGGCCTCAGCTGCTGGAAGAGGAGTATTTACTGTCGGCCTTCACACACCTTATGTCTGGAAAAGCTGCGTTGGAGCCCCAGGGGGACAAAGGGGGGGTATCTGCTAGCCCCCCTTATTAGTGGCTTCTAAATACCACTCACCACGAGAAGATTCAGGGCTCTTTGAAGAAATCGCTTTTTCTAGGGCTGAGCCAGGAAAGTACAAGATGAGCTTGGAACATCTTGTACCAGAAAGTAAGGGAGTGCTCAGAGGATGCTGGGGACATATCAGAATGATACGAGAGGCAACCCGAAGGGGGTCTCACTGGGTCAAATCTGATCAATTGAAGCACCAAAATAAATAATATTCGGACTTATAGTTCACACCAAGTTGGAGTAGCCCCATTCCTCCCAAACCCTCCCTCTTGCAACTAAAGATTCCTGTAGCACAACAAACAGGAAGTTCTGAAAGGTGGAAAGAAAACAAACTTCCTAAGGACCCCCAGGATTTGAGAAATAACAGGGCAGTGAATTTCCTCAGCTGCCTCACTGCCACCTGTAAGCCCTGGATGGGGGCCCATCCAGAACCGCCCACAGGAGCCGAAGAAAAATAAAAAATAAAAAGCCACGGGGAAAGTCTGCTCCCCTTGGCCAAAGGTGCCAAAATACAGGTGGACTAACAACAGGAAACTTTTTAGGTAATACCAGCCCCGCAGCAGCCGGGTACCAATGGAAAATTCACCCCCACTCACTTGAACAGATTACACCAGGCAGCGAGAGAGGGGATCTAATCCGGAATTGCACATTCTCCTCACTTCTCGGGTCAGCAGGGCCCAGCAAGCAGGTGAGTTTACAATCCCACACAGAGATGAGGAGATGATGCAAGCCTGTGCTCTAATTTTGCTGGAGACACATTTCCTGCTGAGGGAGGAGACGAGTTTCCGGGCAGTGTAAGTGGTGTTGGATGGGTCGCATCTCCCATATATTTGCTGAGTTTTTGTTTAGTGGTTTTATCAATTGATAAGAGTGGGTGTTGAAGTCTTCAACTCAGTGCGTCTGTTTATTTCTCCTTTCAGCTCCATTAGGGTTTTTTTTTTTAATATTATTATTATTGAAGGGCGTGCGTGGGTGGCTTGGTTGGTTGAGTGTCCCAGTGTTGATGTCAGCTCGGGTCTCGATCTCAGGGTTGTGGGTTCAGGCCCCTCGTTGGGCTCCACGCTGGGCATGAAGCCTACTTAAAAAACATTATTGACGTATAGTTGACATGCAGGGTTATATTAGTTTCAGGTGTACGACATCGTGATTTGACAATTCTATGCATTATGCAGTGTGCTCACCACAATAAGCATAGCTACTGTCACCATGTAACATTATTACAGTATTGTTGACCCTGCTCCCTAGGCTGTACCTTTTTCATCCCCATGACTTATTTATTTTATAACTGGAGGTTTGCACCTCTTAATCCCCTTCACCTATTTCAGTCATCTCCCCATCCCTTCTCCCCTCTGGCCACCACCAATTTCTTCTTTGTATTTATCAGTCTGTTTCTGTTTGTTGTTGTTTTATTTTGTTTTAGTTTTTTAGATGCCACATATAAATGAAATCATATGGCATTTGGTTTTCTCTGCCTGATGTATTTTACTTAGCATAATACCCTCTGGGTCCATCCATCTTGTGAGCGGCAAGATTTCATTCTCTTTTATGGCTGAGTAATATCCCATTGTATGTATATATACCACATCTGCTTTATCCATTCATCTATGGACCCACACTTGGGTGACTTCTGCATCTTCGCTGTTGTAAACAACGCTGCAACGAACATAGGGGTGCATGTGTCTTTTTGAACTAGTGTTTTTGTTTTCTTTGGGTAAATACCCAGTAGTGGAACTACTGGACCGTATGGTATTTCTATTTTTATATTTAAAAACAACCTCCATACTGTTCTCCATAGTGACTGCACCAATTTACATTCCTACTGACAGCGTATGGCAATACTCATTATTTCTTGTGTTTTTGATACTAGTCATTCTGACTGGTGTGCATCAGTTTTTGGTTTATGTATTTTGAAGCTCTTTTGTCTGGTACCTGCACATTTAGGATTGTTACATCTTCCTGGTACGTTGATCCTTTTATCATTATGCAATGTCCCTCTTTGTTTTTACTAAAGTTTTGTTTTGTTTTGTTTTGTTTTTTGGGTTCTTTTTGTTTTTGTTTTTGTTTTTTGTTCTGAAGTCTACTTTATCTGATATGGTGTTAAATATACGTGGAGAAAAGATTTAAGAAATTACATTTAAAAAGTGGGAAGGGTAAAGGAAGTAAGGTTTCTAGACCTCATTCAAAGTAGCAAATGCTGATACCAATAGATAAGTTACATTATCTACTGGTTACCGAAGGCAACCACTAAGAAATCTATACAAAGCTCCACACTCAAAACACTATAAATAAGTCAAGATGGAATCCTAAAACATCTTCAAGGACCCCACAGGAAAGCAAGAAAAGAGAAAGGAATAAGAAACAGAGAAAACAGGGGCGCCTGGGTGGCTCAGTCAGTTGAGCGTCCGACTTCGGCTCAGGTCATGATCTCATGATCTGTGAGTTCGAGCCCTGCGTCGGGCTCTGTGCTGACAGCTCAGAGCCAGGAGCCTGTTTCAGATTCTGTGTCTCCTTCTCTCTCTGACCCTCCCCCATTCATGCTCTGTCTCTCTCTGTCTCAAAAATAAATAAACGTTAAAAAAAAAAACAGAAACAGAGAAAACAAACAAAAAACCCATTAGCATGGCAGACTTACACTCTAACATATCAATAATGATCTTAAATGTAAATGATCTAAATTCATCAATTAAGACACATTGGCAGAGTGGATTAAAAACATGACCAAATACCATGCTAGAGGGGCACTTGGGTGGCTCAGTTAGTTAAGCTACCAACTCTTGGTTTCGGCTCAAATCATGATCTCATGGTTTGTGAGATCGAGACCCACGTCGGGCTCTGTGCTGACTGTTCGAAGCCTGCTTAGGATTCTCTCCTTCTCTTTCTGCCCTTCCCCCACTCACACTTATGCTCATGTGCTCTCTCTCAAAATAAATCAGTAAGAAAAACTTAAAAAAACAACAACATGCTAGAATAAAGAACTCCCAAAAGTCAATAAAAAAAAACAAGCAATCCCATTAGAAAATGGGCAAAAGGTATGAAGAGACATTTCACTGAATGGGATATGCAGTGGCAAATAAGCCACAAGATGTTCAGCCCCATCGTCCATTAGGGAAATTAATACTGAAACCACAAAGAGCTATCACCGCACACCTGTCAGAATGGCTATGATCAAACACACAAGAAACAACAGGTGTTAGCGAGTACCTGGAGAAAGGGACCCCCTCCTGAACTGTTGGGCATGCAAACTGGTGCATCTACTGTGGAAAAGAGTATGGAGTTTCCTGAAAAAGTTAAAAACAGAACTACTCTACCATCCCGCAATCACACTACTGGGTATTTACCCCCAAAATACAAAAACACTGGGGCACCTGGGTGGCTCAGTCAGTTAGGTGTCCAACTTCGGCTCAGGTTATGATCTCACAGTTGGTGAGTTCGAGCCCCACGTCGGACCCTGTGCTGACGGCTAAGAGCCTGGAGCCCGCTTCGGATTCTGTGTCTCCCTCTCTCTCTCTGCCCCTCCCCTGCTCGCGCTCTGTCTCTCTGTCTTTTAAAACTGAATAAATGTCAAAAAAAGTTTTTTATTTTGTTTAATGTTTATTTATTTTTGAGAGAGAGAGGCAGTATGAGTGGGGGAGGGGCAGAGAGACAGGGGGACACACAGAATCCGAAGCAGGCTCCAGGCTCTGAGCTGTCAGCACAGAGCCCGACGAGGGGCTCGAACCCACGAACTGTGAGATCATGACCTGAGCCTAAGTCGGCCACTTAACCGACTGAGCCACCCAGGTGCGCCCCCCCCCCCCAATTTTTTTAATAACTCTTATAGACTAAAGATGAAGACAGTGAAAGCCTTTTTCTCCCTTACCAACTTGGAAGCTTTAATGCCAAAATAGCATGTATTTCCAGGTGCTGTGGCTTCCCCCTATTCAATTAATGCCCTGGCATGGTTCTGGTTTGGGTGGTGATTAGTTTAATTGCTTCTTGTATGGCATTTTCTTCCTCTACGTCTCACTGCTTTTAAAACTGAAGATATTTAAAGGGTTCTGAGATTTTCCCTCGATTAAAAGTTTTCACTATTTTTTCTATATGCTATTTTTGACAAATTCCGATAAGTTTCAGATATTTCTAGGGTATCTAGTAGTTATTTGGGGAAAAAACAAAAATTCGTTATCTATCTTACTCCTTATGCCACAAGAAATTCCTTCTGGATAGAAGCTTTAAATGCTAAAAACAAAACAATACAATACAAACCCAGACAAACCTAAAGAAAAAAAAAAAGACATTGGGAGTATTAAATTAAAACAAAGGCAAATATATGTTTTTAAAACTCAGGTTTGAATCCAGGTTCTTTTTTTTAAGTTTATTTATTTATTTTGAGAGAGAAAAAACACAAATGGGGGAGGGGCACAGAGAGAGGGAAAGAGAGAGAATCCCACTGTTAGCGCAGAGCCCCATGTGGGGCTCGAACTCACGAATCATGAAATCATGACCTGAGCCGAAGTCGGATGCTCAACCGACTGAGCCAGCCAGGCACCCCAAAGGTGAATATTTATATAACTGACAAATCAGATGTCATGAAAGAAAAAGAACTGACAAATTAAGCCTCCTAAAAATATAATTGTGTATGCTTCTGAACATTTTGCTATTCTTATACCAACATATTTTTTTTACCAGAAATGAGTTCAGTGAATGGTTATTGCTTTGCAATTTATTTTTATTCACTTGGCAATAAAATAATGGTGTCTTTCCAAAGTAGTGCCTTTGTTTTAATGGGTGTATAAGTATCTCATTATATTGAAATCGAGAATGTATTCTCTTTCATATTCTTCTCTTTTGTAAATATCTTAACTGACTAGGTTATAGGAGAAGCAAAGAATAAGCCTACACCAATATTTATAATGCCTAGAGATTCTTTTCAAAGGGTTTCAAAGCACCTAATCCAATGTTTTTTTGTGACATCCTCTGTTCCAGTGTGTGACTGGACATAAGTGATTCTGGAAAAAAAAATGCTGAGTCACAGGACATATAGTTTTTTTTCCACCACTCCCAGGTGGACATGAATCTTAATATTAAAAAAAAAAACAATAGTAATTAAGATTCTGAAGACAATAAAGTTATGGATGTTGGAAAATTGAATCGTTTTTGATGAGGGAAACAAAGGCATTGTAGATTAAATTAAAATCTCCTCACAGCTTGCAGCCCACTGAGAGACACCGGAAATGTGCAGAGCGTGACCTTCCTAGAGGAACTCATGGCTGCCTTAGTGCCTTAATGTTTATATTTTATTAACAACTAAAAGTAACTTTATCTTAACAGCTGAAAACCTTGCATCAAAATTCCTTGGAGACTTACTTGATCACTCTTCCCCCTCCCTCCACAAACTTAAAAGTACACAATCAGTCACTCCTCACAACCGCAGTGCAGCTCTTTCTGCCCGCGGGGTCCTGTCCCTGTGATATAATAAAATCACTTTTTGCACCAAAAACGGCTCAAGAATTCTTTCTTATCCATTTGCTCATGAACCCCACTTTAAATTTCGTCAGTTTTGCTTTCCAGAGCGATGATAAAGATGTGCCATTTTAGTTATTAACTTTAAAAAATAAGGGCGCGTGGGTAGCTCAGTCAGTTGAGCGTCCAGCTCCTGATTTTGGCTCAGGTCTGGATCCCAGGGTTGTGGGTTCGAGCCTCTCATCGGGCTCTGTACTGACAGCTCAGAGCCTGGAGCCTGCTTCGGATTCTGTGTCTCTCTCTCTCTCTGCCCCTCCCCTGCTTGCACTCTGTCTCTTTCACTCTCAAAAATAAATTAAAAACAACAACAACAAAATAAGAAAATTTCCCTTACACCCTCCGTGGCCTGTTTCCTTCCAGAAAATTCCGTGGACAGGATTTTGCACATAGCCTGGTAGAGGGCCCTGTGTTCTGAGCCACAATCAGGCATATGTAGGAGACACTGCAGACCCAGTTAGGATGGAAATCAGGAATGAGGGCTTCTAACCTCCCACACTCCACCCACAGGGCTATCAGTTTCCATTTACAGCTGTTCAGGCATGTAATACAACCGCTTAGGAGAAATACATTCAAAAGGAATACATCACAATGGTAAAGGATGGTTATTACTGTCGAGATGATGGCTGATTTTGCCACATTCTTTTGTTTTCCTGATTTTAATGGTAGCACATGTATTTTGTTTTGAATATTCCACTTTCAAAAAGAAAATACAGAAGAAAGAAAAAACAAGAGACAGGAAGTAAATATATGCTTATCAAAAAGATTCAAAACATTTAGACCCACTTTTTAAAAAACTTATTAAAAGCATTTTTAGAACAGTATAAAATAACGTAGGGGCACCTGGGTGGCTCAGTCGGCTAATTGTCTGACTTCGGCTCAGGTCATGATCTCGCAGTCTGTGAGTTCTAGCCCCACATCAGGCTCTGTGATGACAGCTCAGAGCCTGGAGCCTGCTTTGGATTCTGTGTCTCCTTCTCTCTTTCTGCCCCTCCCCTGGCTCTGTCTCTCTCTCAAAAATAAATAAACATTAAAAAAAATGTTAAGTAACATACATGAGAATGACCCATTTAACCTTTATCTAATTTGTCATTTTTATCCTTTCAGCAAAAAAAGTGGAAGAATCGACTTATGTGAAGAAGGCACGGATCACTCTTCCAGAAACAAATTTTATCTTGATTTCAAGGAGGAAAAAACTGTCTGTGATGACTTTCTGTCATTCAAGTATATTTTGAATTAAAGGGTCATTTGTGTGTTTATTCCACAAATATTGAGAGATTACTTTTATGTACCAGGCATTTTTCATTCCATAAACTTCCTCCCCACCCCCACCCCCAATAGGTTTTCCTGCCTAATCTAGATCACAAGCCCTTCTCATTAGGAAACTAGCATGGTTACTATTTTCATTCCGTCTGGTAGATCTTTGTCTCCCCAACCCCAGCTGTCACTTGGCTAAGGCCCCTTCTTTCCTTAGTTCTTCAAGTATTTTTCATGGAGAACTTCTCATCCCCCCACCACAACTGGCTTCTGCCTGTGGGGCAGTCCCATCCTCAGGACCCCTGGATGGGCGCCTTCATCAGACTCTTCCAGACACCAGGTTTTCCGCTTAACTGTGGGGACCAGGAAGGAAGGCCAGGAAACCCCTGAGCCAAATCTGCTGACATGGAAGTCCCCTGTATGCAGAAGTGGACTGTACTTAAAGATTAAGTAGGTTTGTAAACATTCTCTAGTTTCAAGCCAGGGTATTTCCTCTTTCCCATCATATTTTATTTTACATTTTTAAATGTTTATTTCGAAATGATTTTATTTGTTTACTTTTAAATGTTTTATTTATTTTTGAGACAGACAGACAGAGTGCGAGCAGGGGAGGGGCAGAGAGGGAGACAGAGGATCTGAATGAATCAGGCTCTCCACTGAGAGCTGAGAGCCCGATGCAGGGCTCCAACTCACGATGAAATCATGACCTGAGCCGAAGTCGGAAGCTTAATCGACTGAGCCACCCAGGTGCCCCTACTCGGAAATGATTTTAAATTTAACAGAAAACTTGCAAGAATAGTACATAGACACTTTTATGATGAATAGGATATTTTGTAGACTCAAACCCCTCCCAACCAGTTAATATTCGTTGATTACTCTTGCCTAAATTAAGAATGATTGAAAGCGGAGATTTTCTTTTTTAAAATGTTTATTTATTTATTTTGGGGAGAGAGAGCGTGAGAGAGCACACAAATAGGGGAGGGGCAGAGAGAGAGGGATACAGAGAATCTGAAGCAGGTTGTAGGCTCTGAGCTGTCAGCACAGAGCCTGACTCGGGGCTTGAACCCACAAGCTGTGAGATCATGACCTGAGCCGAAGTTGAATGCTTAACCAACTGAGCCACCCAGGAGCCCCTGAAAGTGGTGATTTTCTAATTCTTATCAATTTTTTTTCTACATTTACTAATTGTATTCTACTGTAAGGCACCTGGTATAGATTAAAAAGTTTGCATCCTTCCAAAATTCCTATGTTGAAAATCTAATAACCAAGGTGACGGTGTTAGAAGGTGGGGCCTTTGGGAAGGGATTAGGTCCTGATGGTGGAGCCCTCATGAATGGGATACAAGCGACCCAGATAGCTCCCTCTCCCCTTCTACCAAGTGAAGACAGTGATAAGTTGGTAGTTTGCATCCTGGAAGAAGGCCTTCACCAGAACCGCGCCATACAGGCACCCTGATCTTAGACTTCCTGCTTCTAGAAGTGTGAGAAATAAATTTCTGTTGTTTCTAAGCCACCCGTTCTGTGGTATTTTGTAATCGCAGCCCAAACAAACTAACATAGCACCCTTATTTATCCATTTGTGCCTGTATGTTGTACATGTGTGTGTATGCACTTATTATGAGTACGGGTTCATGGATTCTTATTAAAAATGGTTATAATCTGTTACTAAGCATTTATTTTGATACTCAAATGATCCTATTTTTGGCCAGTGGAAGCCCCTGCAAGCTGGCTTTTGTGTCCTTTTGACATGTCTCCATCAGTGAGCACATCCTTACTTAATTGCACAAAAATGTGTTCCAAGTTCATGTGTTTTCCCTGCCCCGATTCCTTCTAACGGGGAATAACATTTAAAAACCAAGATTTGTCTGCATTTTAAAGTTTTTCATTTATGGTTTGTCAATTATAACTTACATTTTCCTTTTAACAGTTAATATTGAGTATTATTTTCCTTTTTTAAAATTTTTTTATTTTTTTAAGTTTATTTTTGAGAGAGAGAGAGAGAGCACAAGCAGGGGAGGAGCAGAGAGAGAGGGAGAGAGAGAATCCCAAGCAGGCTCCACACTGACAGTGCAGAGCCTGATGTGGGGCTCAAACCCATGAGCCATGAGGTTGTGACCTGATCCAAAATCAAGAGTTGGACGCTTAACCAGCTGAGCCACCCAGGCACCCCAATATTGAGTATTTTTGAAGCAAATCATTTTAAATTTTTTTTTCAACGTTTATTTATTTTTGGGACAGAGAGAGACAGAGCATGAACGGGGGAGGGGCAGAGAGAGAGGGAGACACAGAATCGGAAACAGGCTCCAGGCTCTGAGCCATCAGCCCAGAGCCTGACGCGGGGCTCGAACTCACGGACCGCGAGATCGTGACCTGGCTGAAGTCGGACGTTTAACCGACTGCGCCACCCAGGCGCCCCTGAAGCAAATCATTTTAAATGTAAACACTTTTATTCCATTATCATTTTATTTATATTGTGACAGAATATGTTAAAATCCTGTACACCTATTTCAGGGGTGCTGCGTGGCTCAGTCAGTTAAGTGTCTGGCTTCAGCTCAGGTCATGATCTCATGGCGAGATCGAGCCCTGCGTCGGGCTCTGTGCTGACAGCTCAGAGCCTGGAGCCTGCTTCAGATACTGTGTCTCCCTCTTTCTCTGCCCCTCCTCTGCTTGTGCTCTCTCTCTCTCAAAACTAAATAAACATTAAAAAAATGTTAAATCAACCCACCTATGTTGGTCCAAAGGTACACACTTTCAGTTATAAGATGAATAATTTCTGCGGATGTAACATACAGCATGCTGATTATGGTTAATAATACTGTATTATATACCTGAAATTTGCTAAAAGAATAAATCTGAAGTGTTCTCACTACAAAAAGATGATAATTATGGAAGGTGTTGGATATGTCCAATAGCTTCATTGTGGTAATCATGTCATAATGTATAGGTATATCAAATCATTATATTGTACATTTTAAATATATATGATTTTTATGGTCAATTATACCTCAATAAAGCTAGAAAAAAATCCCCAACTCACCTAACAGTGGATACTCTGATGTGGCGTCTAGATGTTCCTTTAAGCAATAACTTGTGGCCCCAGCTGCTGGGAGCGCTGGGAGCATAATCTTTAGCCACCAGCCCTTGCAAGGGTGGCCACAGTTGCAGAGGGACACCTAGCACGAGGCCATGCTCTCTCTCGGTCCACACCCAGTCACTGACTGATGAGGAGGTAGAAAGGCCTGGCTATCTTCAGCCCAGCTCTGGAAATCTCTGATTGGCCACCCTCCATCCAGAGCTTTCCTACATGATCAGCCAAGGCTGTCCAAAGGACTGCACATAATATCTCGACTTGCCCTTTTGTCCAATCTGGCCTCTCCCCCATTGCTTCCATGTGCACTGATGCCAAGAACATTCCCGAATAAACAGTCTGAACACTAAACTCCATTGCAGGGCCTGCGTATTAGAAAACCCGATCTGCAATATCACCTTTCTACCTTGTAGCCTACGCTGTCAGATTTTAAAGGAAATGACAAACATTGTGACTATCTGGTCAGATGGATGAGTCTTTGGCTGCAAGGTATATGGTTTCAACAAACTTCTGTGTATGATATAGTTAATATTATGTGTCTAGATTGCACCTCAAGCTGCAAAGCTTCAGCCTACTGTGAAATGTGTGCCTTTTGAACGAAGATGTAAATGGAAAAAAATCCATTAACCCAGTTTAGATTTTTTTTAGTATGTACAAATCCTAAGGCACAGAGACTCTTGGATTCAGCATGAAAATCTGTCTCCTAATTGTGAAAAAAAAATTAGTGCTCTAGAAATGTAAGGATTTTATCTGAATTAAAACTTCATATTGAGGGGCACCTGGCTGTCTCAGTCGGTAGAGCATGTGACTCTTGATATCAGGGTTGTGAGTTCGAGCCCCACGTTGAGTGTAGAGATGACTTAAAATCCTTAAGCGATAACCCTCATATTAATGATAAAAATGTCTTTCACCATCCTGGCCTTTTTCGTTTCTTTTTCTAAAATTTTTTTTCAATGTTTATTTTTGAGCGACAGAAGACAGAGCGTGAGTGGGGGAGGGGCAGAGAAAGAGGGAGATCGAATTGGAAGCAAGCTCCAGGCTGAGTTGTCAGCACAGAGCCTGATGTGGGGCTTGTGGTCGCGAACCGCGAGATCATGACCTGAGCCGAAGTCAGGTGCTTAACCGACTGAGCCTCCCAGGTGCCCCTTGTTTTTTTTTCTTTTGTGTCACATAAAACTTAAAATTAATCTGAATAGAAACATTTTGGGGCTCCTGGGTGGCTCAGTCGGTTTAGCATCCAACTTAGGCTCAGGTCATGATCTTGCTGTTCAAGAGTTTGAGCCCCGCATCTGGCTTTGTGCTGACAGCTCAGAGCCTGGAGCCTGCTTCCGATTCTGTGTCTCCCTCTCTTGCCGCCCCTCCCCTGCTCATGCTCTATCTCTCTCTCTCTGAAAGATAAAGAAACATTAAAAAAAATTTGTTTTAATCTGAATAGAAACATTTTATATCAGAATAAAATATTTGCATCTTCTTGAAATGTAATTTTAGTACATTATAAATTCAATATAAATGATACGTATTTAGTGCAATATAAATATATATTAAAAAATATAAATTTGGGGATGCTTGGTTGGCTCAGTCGGTTAAGCATCTTACTCACGACCTCATGGTTTGTGAGTTCGAGCCCCGTGTTGGGTTCTACGCTGACAGTGCAGAGCCTGCTTGGGACTCTTTTTCTGCCTCTCTCTCTGCCTCTGTTTCTCTCTCTCTCTCTCTAAAATAAATGAACATTTAAAAAATATATATATACATATATTTATAAATTTTTAGTACAAGTCTCTGTTGAAATCTTTCAATAATGCCACTAGAGGGCCTACATTGTAGGAAACACTTGGTACCATTTATAGCAATTGCTGGTTTTGAGAGCTTTAACAGCTTTTTTAAAAATATTTTATTTTTATTTATTTATTCAAAAAATTTTTAAATGTTTATTCATTTTTGAGAGACAGAGAGAACACAGCGTGAGCTGGGTCAAGGCAGAGAGAGAGGGAGACACAGAATCCGAAACAGGCTCCAGGCTCTGAGCTGTCAGCACAGAGCCCGATGGGGGGCTCGAAGTCACTGACTGCGAGATCATGACCTGAGCCGAAATTGGATGCTTAACCGACTGAGCCACCCTAATATTTAATTTTTTTTAATTTTTATTACTTTTTTATTTTGAGAGAGAGAGAGAGAGAGAACAAGAGGGGAAGGGGCAGAGAGAGAGAGGGAGAGAGAATCCCAAGCAGGCTCCTGTCAGTGTGAATCCTGATGTGGGGCTCGAACCCACAAACTGTGAGATCATGACCTGAGCCAAAACCAAGAGTCAGACGCTTAACTGACTGAGCCACCCAGGCACCCCAACAGCTTTAAAATAGAAAATAACTAGCGTGAAGAAAGCGAGGAAGTGAGGGAGAGATGTAGAAAGGCAGACCGTGACAATGAAGCATGAGGCGATGATGGGTTACAGGAAGGATCTTAAATGTCCTAGGGCCTAACTGTCCCCATATTGCTCTTCAGAATTACGAAGTGCCATTTCCCATGGGAACTCAAAATTCTTCTTTCTTTTTTCTTTTTTTTTAGTGAGAATATCAATGATCTTTATTTCTCTCTTGTACTTTATTATACTTTCTGAATTTTTCTTTTTAAAAAAATTTTTTTATGTTTATTTATTTTTGACAGAGAGAGAGAGAGAGAGACAGAGCATGAGCGGGGGAGGGTCAGAGAGAGGGAGACACAGAATCTGAAACAGTCTCCAGGCTCTGAGCTGTCAGCACAGAGCCCCACGCAGGGCTCGAACTCACAGACCGAGAGATCATGACCTGAGCCGAACTTGGACACTCAACCGACTGAGCCACCCAGGTACCCCTGAATTTTTCTAATAGTACATTTAAGAAAGTCTTTTTAATGTTTATTTTATTGTTATTTTTAATGTTTACTTATTGATTTTGAGAGAGAGAGAGCGGGGGAGGGGCAGAGAGAGGGAGAGAAAGAATCCCAAGCAGGCTCCCTGCTGTCAGCATGGAGCACGACACAGAGCTCAGACCCATGAACCATGTAATCATGACCTGAGCCAAAACCAAGAGTTGGATGCCTGAGTGAATCACCCAGGCGCCCCTATTTTTTTTTTTTTGATAGAGGGAGAGAGTGTATGTGGATGCTTGTGCACGCACGCAGGCAAGAGCAGAGGAGGGGCAGAGAGAGAGGGAGAGAGAATCCCAGTCAGAGAGCGATAGCCCCACCACAGGGGGACTCAATCATATGAAGAGATCATGACCTGAACTGAAATCAAGAGTCCATGGCTAGGGGCACCTGGGTGGCTCTGTCAGTTGAACGGTTGAGCGCCTGACTTCGGCTCAGATCATGATCTTCCAGTGCTTGAGTTCGAGTCCCACGTTGAGCTCTGTGCTGACAGCTCAAAGCCTGGAGCCTGCTTTGGATTCTGTGGCTCCCTCTCTCTCTGCCTCTCCCCTGTTCATGCTGTCTCTCTCTCTCTCTTTCTCAAAAATAAATAAATGTTAGTAAATTTTTTTTAATTAAAAAAAAAAGTCCATGGCTTAACCAACTGAACCATCCAGGCACCTCTATTTTTTATAACTTTTTATTTTAATTACAGTGTAGTTAACATACGGTGTTATGAGTTTCAAGTGTACAATATAGTGATTCAACACTTCCATACATCACCTAGTGCTTGTCACAACTGCACTCTTTAATCCCAATCACCTATTTAACCCATCCCCCCACCCACCTCCCCTCTGGTAACCATCAGTTTGTTCTCTATAGTTAAAAGTCTGTTTCCTGGTTTGTCTTTCTCTCTCTCTTTCTTTTCCCTTTGCTCATTTGTTTTGTTTCTTAAATTCCACATATGAGTAAAATCACATGTATTTGTCTTTCTCTGCCTGACTCATTTCTCTTAGCCTTATACTGTCTAGCTCCGTCCATGTTGTTGCAAATGGCAAGATCTCATTCTTTTTTATGGCTGAATAGTATTCCATTATATATATATATATATATATATATATATATATATATATACCACCTCTTTATCCATTCATCAGTCGACAGATGCTTGGGCTGCTTCTATATCTGGGCTATTATAAATAATGGTGCTATAAACATTGGGATGCATGTATCCCTTTGAATTAGTGTTTTTGTATTCTTTGGGTAAATACCTAGTAGTTCGATCATAGGGCAGTTCTATTTTTAACATTTTGAGGAACCTCCATACTGTTTTCCTTAGTGGCTGCACCAGTTTGCATTCCCACCAACAGTGCATGAGTGGGGAAGTCAAACTTTGAAAGAGAAAATGTTAAGAGAAACTCATCCTTCTGTGGCATTCTCAAGACCTTTGGCACCGTATGTTTTTAGGATCAATTAAAATTCTTCTAATGTTGGAGCGCCTGGGCGGCTCAGTCAGTTAAGCATCCAACTTCAGCTCAGGTCATGATCTCACAGTTTGTGAGTTCGAGCCCCGCGTCGGGCTCTGTGCTGACAGCTCAGAGCCTGGAGCCTGCTTCGGATTCTGTGTCTCCCTCTCTCTCTGCCTCTCCCCACCCTTTCAGAAATAAATAAACATTTAAAAAATAATAAAATAAAATTATTCTAATGTTACAATACAAATTACACTGTTAAGAGCAATACTGGGCATAAAGGAGTAGACATGGGCTTAGAGACCTAGGCTGGGCCCTGCTGAGAAAGGCATGTCTAGGTCTCCTCATTCTGTCCCTGGCAAGTTCAGCTTCCTCATCTGTGGGACCAAGGAGGGAAGGAAAGGGGTGTGATTTTCTCACTCCTCTTTGCCAGCCTCTGCCTGGACTGGTCTCAAGTTTGGACATCTCACTACATTAATGCTACAAGACACCTCTTTTCCTTCTCTGTTGGAAAAGGGTGCCCATGAGAGAGAATGATATTTAGACTAGAAAAATAAGCATCAGCTATACAATTGTAAAGATTCTCAAATGAGTGTATTTATATTGTATTTATTTTTGAGAGAGCACAAGCTGGGGAAAGGGCAGAGAGAGAGGGACAGAGGATCTGTGAGCCCGATGTGGGGCTTGAACTCACGAACTGTGAGATCATGACCTGAGCCAATGTCAGGTGCTCAACTGACTGAGCCACCCAGGTGCCCCTAAATGAGTATGCATTTGTGAGCACCAAAAACTTGTTGGGTTTTTTTTAGCGATTTCCTGAAGGAACCACTGATAAAAAGGCATTTTGCCTAGTTTCCTTCTGTGTCTTTTGATAATGTCATCTTTGCTCGTGTAGTTATTGAGAACATGAATCTGAAACAGAAATGTGTAATCTAAAGGAAAGAGATGTTCCCAGATCCCCATTCGTGGATGAGAAATATGGTGTATCAGTCTTTTGGAACTGCCATAACAAAATACCACAGACTGAGTGGCTTACACAACAGAAATTTATCTCTCACAGTTATGGAGGCTGGAAGTCCAAGATCAAGGTGCTATCAAGGTAGGTTTCATTCTGAGATCTCTTCTCTTGGCTTGTAGGTGGCAGCCATCTCATTGTGGGCTCACATGACCTCTTCTTTGTGAAGGAGGAGAGAAGGAAGCTGGAAAGGAGGGAGGGAGAGGGAGAAGAGTGGGGTGGTGGGGAGAGGGAGGGAGAGCGAGAGAGAGAGAGAGAGGATGAGCGCATGAGTACTTTCTGGTGTTTCTTCCTATCAGAACACTAATCCATCAGGTCAGGACCCAACTCTTATGACCTAATTTAACCTTAATTAGTCTGTTAGAGACCCCATCTCTAAATACAGCCACACTGGGGGTTACAGTTTCAACACATAAATTTTGAGGGGACACAACATTCAGTCCATAACATACAGAGAAGATGCCTTCATTCTCTTCTGTAAATAAGTTGAATGTAATAGAGGTGCTTGTTCTCTCTCTCTCTTTTTAAATGTTTATTTATTTATTTTTGAGAGAGACAGAGTGTGAGCAGGGGAGGGGCACAGAGAGAAGGAGACACAGAATCTGAAGCAGACTCCGAACTGCCAGCCCAGAGCCCGATGTGGGCCTCGAACCCACAAGGAACTGTGACATCATGACCTGAGCCAACGTCAGATGCTTAACCAACTGAGCCACCCAGGTGCCCCTAGATGTTCTTGTTCCCTATAAATATATTGGTAAATCTCTTTAAATATTAAAGCCAATGATGGAATACTCCACAATATGGGAAAAAGGTTTCAGAAGGTTCACAGAATATTCATTCTACACCTAAAGATTTCGATTTCCTATAGAATAGCTGACAGGCAGAAAGATTTTATTTTTAAGTAATCTCTGTATCTAACGTCTGGCTTGAACTCACAACCCCGAGATCAAAAGTCACGCACTCTACTGACTGAGACAGCCAGACGCCCCTAGGCTGTTTCTATGTCAAGCCCTTAGCTGTGCACTCAGAATTAAATCCAGGGATGACAGACAGGTCTTCTCAAGAGGAAGGATGTTCTCTGTACAGAAACTATTGCCAGTGTGTGTGTGTGTGGGGGGACACAGTTTCAGGGAAACAGCAGCTTTTACAGAGGCTCTGGCCAGAGTTATATCATTGTTTTGGGAAAATCACCCAAGTCCTTGGTTTGGGGGATTGTGTGGAGTCATTAAGAAAACGAGCAGACACTTCTATTTCCAACCAAGATGAAGTAACAGGGAATAAATATAACCTCCCATCTGAAAGAACCAAAAAATCCCAGACAATATAAATAAAACAATGGTTTTTAAGATACTGGACATCACGCAATGAAGGACAGTAATCCCTGAGAAACAGGAAATAAACAAGGACAGCCCTGTGATTGCCCCTGGCTTACTGTCTTAAGAGTTTCCAGACCCAGTAAAAGGCTAGGGAATGAGATAGAGACCAGTGGGCTCCTTGAGTTGAGGGATCTCCTGGTTGTGACAGTATACTATAATTTTGCAATATGTTTCCATTGGGGGAAATTTTTAAAAGAGAACACGGATCTCTCTGTATTATTTCTTACAATTGCATTTGAATCTACCATTATCTCAAAATGAAAAGCTTAAAAAAAAAACTTAACTTTAAAAGTAGGAGAAATAGGGGCACCTGGGTGGCTCAGTTGGTTAAGCGTCTGACTCTTGCTACCAGCTCAGATCATAATCTCACAGTTCGTGGGTTCGAGCCCTGTGTTGGGCTCTGCACTGATAGTGTGGAGTCGGCTTGCAATTCTCTGTCTCCCTCTCTCTTTCTGCCGTTCCCAAACTTGTACTCTCTCTCTCTTTCTCTCTCAAATAAACATAAAAAAAAAAAATAGGATCTGAAAGCATTAAAAAGTTGCTTTCAGATATACAAAAGCTGGAAGAATTCATCACCAACAGACCTTCAGTACAAGAAATGTTAAAGGATGGATGTCCTTCAGACAGAAGGCAAATGATACCAGATAGAAATCAGGACCCACACAAAGGAATGAAGAGCACTGGAAGTGATAACTATATAGGTAAATAAACAAGATTTTGCATAGGTAAATCTCTTTAAAATGTTCCTTTAAGCTTTTTAAATTTTTTTTAGCATTTATTTACTTTCGAGAGACAGAGAGACAGAGTGCAAGTGGGGGAGGGGCAGAGAGAGAGGGAGACACAGAATCCGAAGCAGGCTTCAGGCTCTGAGCTGTCAGCACAGAGTCCGACATGGGGCTCAAACCCACAAACCGTGAGATCATGACCTAAGCTGAAGTCAGATGTTTAACCTACTGAGCAACCCAGGTGCCCCTCCTTTAATCTCTTTACAAGATAATTGTTTAAAAATAATCATGATAACATGTTCTGGGGTTTATAACATAGGTAAAAATATAATGCATGACAAGAGCATAAATCTCAAGAGGGGAGAAAGAGAGGTATACTGTGTGAGGTTCTTGTACTATATATGAAGTGGTATATTGTCACTCAGAGGTAGATTATGATAAGTTAAAGGTTTATTATAGAGCCTAAAGCAATCACTAAAATAACAGAGTTACAGCTCAGAGGTCCACAAAAGAGATAACATAGAATAATCATAACAATACTCAATCCAAAAGATGGCAGGAAAAAAGAGAAAAAAGGGCACAAAGAATAGATAGAACAAACAGAAAATAAATAGCAAGATGATAGATTTGAACCAGACCAGGGCAATAATCACACTGAATATAAATGGCCTAAACACCCAAATTAAAGGGCACAGATTGCCAGATTAGATGAAAAGACAAGACACTACTGTATGCTTCCTACAAGAAACACACTTTAAATATAAAACCAGAAACAGGTTAAAAGTAAAAGAATGGAAACATATACACTGTGCTAACACTAGTGAAAAGAAAGCTAGAGTGACTATCTAAAAATCTCACAGTGTAGATTCCAGAGCAAAGGACATACCACAGCAAAGGTCATTTCATAATGATAAAGTAGCCAAGTAATCAAGAGAACATAACACTCCTAAACATTCATTCACCTAATAACTGTGGATCAAAATACACGAAACCAAAACTTGTCTAACCACAAGGAAAATCGGAAATTTCAATACCCCGCTTTCAAAAGCTGATAGAACAGATAGGCAGAAAATCAGCAATGATATAGTAGATGTGAACAACACTGTATGGTCAGCACAGGCTGCCAAACAAAATACCACAGACTGGGTGACTTAACAGAAATTTCTTTTCTCACAGTTCTGGAGACTGGAAGTCCAAGATCAAGGTGTTGGCAGAGTTGACTTCGCCTGTGGCTTCTCTCCTTGGCTTGTGGATGGCTGCCTTATCGCCATGTCCTCACTCGGCCTTTTTTTCTTTGTGTGGTCATTCTGTGGTATCTCTTCCTCTTCTTACAAGGACATTGGTCTTTTTGGATTACGGCCCCACCCTTATGGACTCATTGAACCTTAATGACCTCTTTAAAGGCCCTATCGGCAAATATAGTCACATTGGTGGTTAGGGCTTCTCCATGGGATTTGGGAGGGACTATGATTCAGTTTGTAATAACACTACTAACCAATTGACCTGGTTTACCTTTATAGTCCAGCCAACAACAGAAGAATACACATTCCTCTCAAATGTACATTACATTACCAATGTATAGAACATATTTTGGGCCATAAAACAAGAATTAAAGTCGTACAAAGTATACTCCCTGACCAAAATGAAATTGGATTAGAAACCAATAACATGTGAATCCCCTTTCATAGCCAGAGACTTCAACAACCCTCTCTCAGAAATGAACAGATCCAGTGGACAGAGACCAGTAACAGAAAGATCCTTGGAAAATCCCCAAATATCTGGAAACAAACTAGCACACTTCTAAATAGATGCAAAAATTCTAAACAAAATTTTGGCAAATCAAATTCTATAATACATTAAAATGATAATACATTATAACCAAGTGGGGTTTACCCCAGAAATGTAGAATTGGATTAGCATTTCAAAATCAATTAATGGGGGCACCTGGGTGGCTCAGTTGGTTAAGCAATCAGCTCTTAATTTTGGCTTCGGTCGTGATCTCCCGGTTCTTGAGTTCCAGCCCTGCATGGGGCTTTGTGCTGAGCTTGGAGCCTGGTTGGCATTATCTGTCTCCCTCTCTCTCTGCCCCTCCCCCACTCATGCCTTTTCTCTCTCTCTCAAAATAAATATTACACATTTAAAAAAAAAAGACAGTCAATGGAATTCATCACAATAACGACAATAACAAACTAAAAGAGAAAACCATATGGTCATCTAAATAGATGCAGAAAATCATTTCACAAAATTAACACCCATTTTGATAAAAACTCTCAGAAAATTAGGATAAAAGGGAACTTTATCAACCTTCTGAAGGGTACCTTCTTTTATTTATTTATTTATTTATTTATTTATTTATTTATTTATTTATTTTTGAGAGAGTGAGGGGGAGAAAGAGACAGAGAATTCCTCTGAGGTGCAGAGAGAAAGGGAGAGAGAATGCAGAGGCCAGGGCAGGCTCAAGCTCACCCAAAGTGGGGCTCGAGCTCACCAACAGTGAGATCATGACCTGAGCCAAAGTCGGATGTTCAATGAACTGAACCACCCAGGTACCCCCTAATGGGTATCTTCGAAAAGGAAAAGAAAAGAAGGAAAGGAGTAGACCATAGCACTGGTGGAGTTGGTTACTTACAGGCCCCCAGAATGGCTACACCATCTGTCAGTGCTGGGACAGAGCCTTCTGAAATGAAACTAGCCTCCAGGGCATCTGAGTGACTTCAACTCTTGATTTCAGCTCAGGTCACCATCTCACAGTTTGTGAGCTCGGACTCTGTGCTGACAGCTGTGGAGCCTGCTTGGGATTCTTGCTCTCCCTCTCTCTCTCTCTTTGCTCCTCCCATTCACTCTCTCTCTCTGCCCCTCCCGTGCTCGTGCATTCTCTCTCTCTCTCTCATGCACTTGCGCAAAATAAATCAATAAACATTGGGAAAAAAAGAAACTAGCCTTCATATTGGATTCTTTGGAATGTATGTTTAATCTGTTGTTCTCCTGGCAGCGTCCTTGAACTTGGGTCATACAAATTCTGCCAAGGGACAAAGATCTTTGCTTTAATACTTTAATACTATCAGTGATGATGATAGTGATAACCGGAATAGCTAGTAATTACTGCTTAGTCATTATGTATTGGGCACTGTGTAAAGTTTGATATAGATTAGTTCACAAAGTCTTACAACCTTATGACAGAAGCACTTAAAGAATGTTAACGATAAGGCTGAGACACATGGTGAGAGGAAACAGCTTGTCCAAGGTCACACAGACACATAGCAGGACATGGGGATACTCTCACATTCTAACTAGACAAGTGGTTAAGTCCTAAGGTGTTCTAGGTAATTCTAGAATTGATTTTCTCAGACCACATGACCGTACATAATATTTACATAGGTGGCATAAAAACTATGAGGAATTCTTTTATATTTACAAAGGGCTATATATAATATGCATATTGTATCAAGAATGATATAGTAAAGGGGTGCTTGGGTGGCTTGGTCGGTTGGGTGGCTGACTTCGGCTCAGATCAGGATCTCACAGCTCATGGGTTCAAACCCTGCATCGGGCTCTGTGCTGACAGCTCGGAGCCTGGAGCCTGCTTCAGATTCTGTGTCTCCCTCTCTCTCTGTCCCTCCCCTGCTCACGTTCTGTCTCTCTTTTTGTCTCTCAAAAATAAATATTAAAAAAATTATATATATATATATATATGATATAGCAAAGACCACATGTGGGTCATTTTAATGAATGAAATAATGAGAATTTACTTGGAGTACATTTGTCTGAAATCTCATTTACAATGCTTTTTAAAAAATGTTTATTTACACTGGGCGCCTGGGTGGCTCAGTCAGTTGGGCGTCTGACTTTGGCCCCGGTCATGATCTCACAGTTTGTGGGTTTGAGCCCCGCATCGGGCTCTGTGCTGACAGCTCAGAGCCTGGAGTCTGCTTTGAATTGTGTGTCTCTCTCTCTCTCTACTCCTCCCCCACTCACGCTCTGTCTCTCTCTCCTTCAAAAATAAATAAAAACATTTTAAAAAATTAAAAGAAAATGTTTATTTATAGAGACAAAGAGACAAAGTGTGAGTGGGGAAGGGGCAGAGAGGGAGGGAGACAGAATCCAAAGCAGGCTCCAGACTCAGAACTGTCAGTACAGAGCCCAATGCAGGGCTCCAACTAATGAACCCCAAGGTCATGACCTGAGCCGAAGTCAGACGCCCAGCTGACCCGACCATCCAGGCGCCCCTACGATAGTTTTATAAATTGACTAGAAATTTATTAAATATGTGTGACGTAAACCAACAGGTATTAAGCTTTTTTTTCCCCCACCTGTGATAGGCCTGTTAAGTCAGTGTATATGGGCTTGAAATAAATGTGTTAACCTTGAGCAAATTTTTAGCAGATGTGTTTGTGATGAAATCCAAAGTAAACACTTCAGAATCACTTCCTTTGGGGAAATTACTTTTGTTTGTTTGTTCAGTTAATTAATTAAAAATTTAAAAATAATTGCTGACCATATTAAATTGTGATCCATACCAAGGAGGGCCAGAGGTGTATGTCACTGTCCATGACACATGAAGGTGGTTCCATTGCTCAGTTTGTAGGCTTATATTGATCCTGACCTAAATATTTTCATACCTGAGTTTTGTTTTATTTCTAAGAAACAAGCACACTCAACAAAGGATTTCCTCATCAGAGTAAAATTTTAATAACAATTACAGGACTGTTACTTGGTTTAATTATTTTTTCCCCTTTATCGTGAAATAATTGACTATTTTTTTCCTCATCTGATCCTTGGATTTGGAGATAGAAAATATGCAAACTTGCACGTTTGTTTAATTTTATGAAAACATGGAAATGTCATACGTAGCACATCATGAACTTAAATTCTTTAAAATAAAGTATCTTGTGTTGGTTTAACGGTGTGTTTTTCATCAATTTGGATCATAGGGATAGCAAATTCAAATCACTGCTCAATGCATTTTGTTAGGAAAGACTTTTTAATAAGGAAAATCCATGTTAAAATACTGTTTTGGTTCCCATGTGAATTTCCCACACTTCTTACCCCTGGGTTGTATATTAAAAATCTCTTCAAGGAATGTTCAGAAGTGGAAACTTCCACACTCTGCTTTAGATAGAACGATTACAGCCGCATTGCCCCTAATTTGAAAGTAACATTAAGTTGCGGGTTTGCAGCTAGAGACTAGCTCGCATCACCTCCCATTGGCTGGGATGGCCCAAAGCCCACCCCCTGTGAGTAGCTATTGGTTTGCCAGTGGCTCCTCAGCGTCTGGAAGTCCCCGGTCTTCTCGCTCCTAAACGCCAGGGTTGAGGTAGAGTCTATCAATGCTCGCGGCATCCCCAAACCCTGCCTCCACTGCATTGCCATTGGCAGATCTCGACGCCTGGGGCCAGGAGCGCAGAGTGGGTCCTTGCAGACCGCCCGTGGCCCAGCAGAACCGAGGGTTGAAGGTCCTGAGTTAGGCTTGTGGGGCGCCCTGCTAAGTCTTGGTCCTCAGTGAAATGTGTATGCACAGTCTTCTCTTCCAAAATCGGTAGCTGAGAGGGAGGCATTGCTATTGGGTCCCAGAGGTGGCATTTAACAGGTGGCGGCTGCGGGGGGGGGGGGGGTGTAGGGGGCAAGGGTGTTGGCGTTGGGAAATGTGAGCCGCAGGTTCTAGAGTGGGCTTCAGGCATGCAGGACTGCTGGGGTGGATCCAAGATTCCTTAAGGAGGTGTCCTTGGCCTGCACCCTGTTCAGCAGTTTTTTTTTATCAAACTTTTATTCCTGGACTGAGCTCTTCTCAGTCCCTCCAGTTAGAGCGGCATGAACCTCAGTTTGCTTAGCTGGAAAATGGGTAGCATTACAACCGCAGTTGGTGAACCCTTAAGATTTTAGATATTTTTTAGACACGTTTCTAAGAATTTAAAATCAACAGTAATGAAAACCAACAACCACTTTAGAATCTTTTAAAAATTTCTAGGTGGGTAATTTTTTTTTTAATTTTTTTTCAACGTTTTTTATTTATTTTTGGGACAGAGAGAGACAGAGCATGAACGGGGGAGGGGCAGAGAGAGAGAGGGAGACACAGAATCTGAAACAGGCTCCAGGCTCTGAGCCATCAGCCCAGAGCCCCACGCGGGGCTCGAACTCACAGACCGCGAGATCGTGACCTGGCTGAAGTCGGACGCTTAACCGACTGCGCCACCCAGGCGCCCCATCTAGGTGGGTAATTTTGAGGGAAATGTCAGAAAACCATAACCGGCTAGCTCAGCTTTTATTTATTTTTTTTAATTTTATTTATTTATTTTTGGGACAGAGAGAGACACAGCATGAACGGGGGAGGGGCAGAGAGAGAGGGAGACACAGAATCGGAAACAGGCTCCAGGCTCTGAGCCATCAGCCCAGAGCCCGACGCGGGGCTCGAACTCACGGACCGCGAGATCGTGACCTGGCTGAAGTCGGACGCTTAACCGACTGCGCCACCCAGGCGCCCCTAGCTCAGCTTTTAATTTTTGTTTTAATACATGGTGCTTCGGATGGTTTTATTTTTATTTAAAAACAATTGTTAATGTTTATTTATTTCTGAGAGAGAGAATGAGCAGGGGAGGGGCAGAGAGAGAGGGAGACACAGAATCCGATGCAGGCTCCAGCCTCTGAGCTGTCAGCACAGAGCCCAACGCGGGGTTCGAACCC
Source organism: Lynx canadensis (assembly GCF_007474595.2). Lineage (NCBI taxonomy): Eukaryota > Metazoa > Chordata > Mammalia > Carnivora > Felidae > Lynx > Lynx canadensis. The sequence continues at coordinate 41,046,588 of NC_044321.2, forward strand.
ACGAAATGTGAGATCATGACCTGAGCCAGTTAGACACTTAACCGACTGAGTCACCCAGGTGCCCCTCTGATGGTTTTAATACGGTGATGATGGTGGATGTTAAAAACCCAAATCACTTTAAAGGCCTTCATGGCTTGTCAGGTACTTGGCTGAAGTCATACCAGTTGGGACGGGTTTGAAGTGAAGTCCTTGGGAGAGAAAGGATTGCCCTTCCACTATCCACCCCTTCCCCCTCCCCCCGCCCCCACCTGGCACGTGTGCAGTGAGTTTATGGCAGCGGGATTTTGTTCATTTTTTTGCAAACCTTGTGCAACACAGCCAGAAGTCTGTCTTCAAATACTGCCTAGAAATAAAAAATTTTAAACAAATAAAATAATATGTAATTGAATAATATTTAAGTTAATTGAAATTTAAAATGTATTCCCCCAACTGCTCAAATTGTTTTTAGTTGGAGTGAGTGTTTGGAGCCCTTCACTTGAGCTCCTACAGTTGTTCCTGACCTCATGTGGCTCTGAGGTGGCCGCCAGGGCTCTTGCACTGAGAAATGGAGATTCGGGGTCCAGGGATTCAATTTTGGAAAGATGAATTAAAAAATGTTTTCTCTAACCAATAAGAATTTGTAAGAAATCAAGATGTTTGGAACTATGTTTGAAGCCATTGTTTTGCCATGCATTTTTATGAAGTATATTTTACACACAATAAAATGTCCCCAGTTTCAGTATAGAGTTCAATGAGTTTTAACAAATGCGTACTGAACAGTCCAGTCACCTCCCAAAGTTCCTTCATGCCCTTCCCAGTTATTCTCCCCCAGACAACTAGCCTGAATTCCCTCATTATAGATTAGTTTCGCCTTAGAATTTCATACAAATGGAGTAACAAACAGTATTTCTCCTTCGAGTCTGGATTCCTTCGCTCAACCCTATGTCTATGAGATTCCCTTTCATTGCTGAGTAGTATTCCACGATCCCATTGTTGTGTTTCTTGTCAATTCTTCTGTTATGGGACACCTGGGCTGTTTCCATTTTTTGGTTATTATGAATCAAACTAATGTGAACATCTGAGTGCAAGTTTTTGTGTGGACATATTTCAATAGCATGCTGTGGACGGCTCACTAGAGCCGATTTTGTAAATCTCTTCTCAACTCTTGTTCGGTGAGGTCATATTAGTAGCTTGAAATAAGCCATGGTGGGATTATTTACACCATAGTTGGCAATGCTACAAATTAGAGATTTTTTTTTTCTTTTCCTGGAAAGCTGGTTGTTAAACATTTACCAGCACATCACTGGACATATGTTTTTATTTCTTTGGAGTAAACACCTAGGAGTGAGATTGCTAGACTGCATGGTATGTCTATGTTTGACGTTATAGGAAGCTTCGAATAAACATTAAAGCAGGCTGCGATGCGCAGTTCCAGCGATGCGCTAAAGAGCTTGCAAAGACAGAAAGTAACCTCATCCTTTTATACAGCCAGGCAGATATAACCCGTTACATACATGTTCCCAAAAACGACAATAACTTGTCCTCAAGTAAGAGAACTGACAGCACCATTTGCTACACATAGTTCATCTCAAATTCGTGTGGAATTTGGGGTAGCCATCTGCCTTTACCCAAAGGAAAAATAAAACACATCTCTTTGACAAGCAGGTAACAAGTTTGAGCCAGGAGCCTAGGTCAAATTCCTATGGAAACGTGGAGATAAGGGTGCTAGACTCATTGATGTTTACATTTCAAAGAGATGGCTCCAAGGCCCTCAAGAACAACATTCATGGGTAGTAAAGTTGGCAAGAGGACTAAGTGGCTTTTTAAAAGATTTACATACATTTGGAAGAGACGGAGAAACAATTTTACAACCTTTCTAAAGGAAATGCTCTAAGAAAGGGAACATTCAACTCTTAAAATTTTTTTTACCCTACAATACCTTCACGTGTCTCTGCTCTGTACCCCATTCCAGGTCCACACTTCCTTCGCCTCTACACCTGGCTATCTATGACTAATCTCTCAAAATCCTTACCAACTCCATTTCTACAGTAAGCCGCCCAAAACAGCAGGCCGCTCCTCCTAGGGCCAGACCCTGCAGCCCCGGCCACACTAGAGCCCCGCCGTTATCAAAAGGTGTGACTACAAGTGTCAGAATTGGAAAACGTTGCAGTTAAGTGGTCTGATTCCAACTCATTTCAAAGACGGCAACACTGAGACACAGGAAAATCCCAAATGGGTACCAAGGACTCCAGTCACTGGCCAAAAAAAGGCACTTAAGGATTGCCCGGCCAGATTCAGGAACCCTCAAAGCAGAAAAAAGAATTCCTGCTTTATTCCACCATGGCACTATTGGGGTTAAAGTTCACAGCACGCAGGTCTCCACCTGACTGCGCCTGCGCGAGCCCAGACATGCGAATTTGCCCCAGACCCTGACGTTTCCAGCCCCTCCTAATCCGGAACAGGACCCACATTCCGCCGGTCCTGCCTTGACAGGCGTGACCCTAATCCAATAAGAATTGAGGGCTGAATCCTGTGGAGCCAATGGCCAAAGTCTGAGGGGCCGTGGAGGCGGACTCTTCGAGGAAACAAGAAGACAGGCCCAAGATGGAGGCGGCGGTGGCCGTAGCGGCGTGACAGGTGAGGGCGGGCCCGGTGGGGTTAGGTTTCTGGAGCGACCGCCGGGCACGGGCAGGGAGCCGGGACCGAAGGCTCAGCTCCAGGATGGCTTCGCCTGGGCCCCGGCGCCCCACGCCCGGAACCGGAGGAGTGGTTTGACCCGGGGCGAGACCATCGTCGACAGCGGGGGGGGGGGTGGGGTAGACAGGAATAGGGGTGTGTGGCTGCGGGGGATGGTTTCGCCCGTCGCGTGTGGCAGCGCGCCTGCGCAGAGCTGGAAAGCCCTTGGTAGGCGGGACCGGGCTGAATGGGGCCTGGGTTGTGGCGTGGTGCCCGGACTCCCTCTAAACCTCCTTGAGGTCTCTTGGTGACCCTTCCTTGCAGACAACGGGGTGTACTTGGAGATGTCGTTCACTAGTCGCTCCCCTTATTCCGGATCAATGTCTGACCCACTGGAAGAATGTTTGAGGATTCCCCCTTTACTCTTGAAACCCACCGCAGCCTCCTTCCATTATCACCAGTAATATGTCTGTGACCCCTTCATTAATTAGGGGGGATTTTAGAGCCCCCCCCACTCCTGTTTTACCCCTGTTTATCTCACCTTAACCGTGTTTAGTAACGCACCATTATCCTCCATTCACCCCATGACAATGTCCGGTGACCTCCATTTCCGTTCTTCTCCCCCTTACCGTCCCTGCAGCATAGTGTCTGCTGAGCCCCTATGAACTCCCCATCACAGTCTGGTGACTTCCATTAGCCACATAATACAGTGTTTGAGAGCCTACCTTCCGTTACAGCCCGGGGCTTAGGGATTCCTGCAGTGCCCTTACGAACACTCTTTTGGTGCAGTTCCCATTGCCCCTAAGCTAAGGGCGGTATCTGATCTTCTCTTTGTTTCCCATCGCCTTTGTCACCACAGTATCTGGTAACCACCCTTTGTCCATTAAAAAGCCAGGACAGCCTGTTCAAGTCCTTTATGTACCTGACACGCCCCATTGCGGTGTGGTTTGACTTGATTGTTGGCCCCCAGCAGAGACTGGGTACTCCTGTGCCCTCCAGGACTGAGTGTGCTGCCTCTCATTGTGTCCTTACTGTCCCCTCCTCTCCGCCCTCGGCCCTTAAGAGTGAGACAAACAACAGGAGAGGCTGAGCAGAGGAGGGACTGGATGAGTTCAGGGTGTTTAATAGGATCCCTTGGGCTGTTGTGTGATTAGGCGACAGGGGGTGATATGGAGCCTGGAGATTGAATTGTTTTTTCCTCCCCTGCCACTTTGCTTCCAGACTGTCATTACTGGACCTCTGAATCCCTCCTGTGTTCTAGGAGCCCCATGGCACCTGCCCAGCCCCGCCTCAGTCCGTCTTGACAAAGTCTTAGGCTCCATGGAGCCACCACGGGGCCCCCCTGCCAACGGGGCCGAGCCGTCCCGGGCAGTGGGCACTGTCAAAGTGTACCTGCCCAACAAGCAACGCACGGTGGTGAGTGTGGCAGGGGCAAAGCTGGCAGGGGGTGGGGATGGACCCCGTTGTAAGTCTTGGTTCAGAAGGGTGACTCGGGATGGGAGGAGGCTTTAACAGAGGCGTGGGGGAAAGTTGGCTGGGGCCCGTGTTGGGCACTGACGCGCCCATCTGCACACACAAACACACACACAGGTGACTGTCCGGGATGGCATGAGTGTCTACGACTCTCTAGACAAGGCCCTCAAGGTACGGGGTCTTAATCAGGATTGCTGTGTGGTCTACCGGCTGATTGAGGGGTAAGTGTGCCACCCCCACTTCACCTCCCTCTGCTGGGCACCCAGCCTCCCATTTCTGAGAGCTGCCTGACTCATTCCCTCTGTCCTGCAGTTCCCATTAGTCTTCCCTTAGCTCAGTGAGTCCACTAAGAGTGCCTCCAGCTTCAGTTTCATACCTTTATTAGTTCATTGGCCTTTAAGGTCAGAGCAGCTCCTCTCGACTTAGCCTCCAAGTCCTCACCCTGCTCCCATGCCTCCTCCCAGAATTCATCTGTTTTGTTCTTTCACCATTTCATCCATTTGTCAGCTCTCTGCTGCCTCCGTTTCCCTGTTCTCTGTCTGCCGCGAGGGGCCGTGCTGACCTTCTGTTTATCCCTGTGTCCTGGGGTGCCTTAATTTTTTTTTTTATTTGATTCACACATGGCTTTTCATTTGTTGTTTCAGTGCCTCATCAGCCACTTTTTCAGGGGCTTGCTGAGCACTTCTGAGATTTGCTGTTTATTCACTGTCTTATTTGCTCCTCACCTTGTGGTTAAGAGCATGGACTCTTCTGGGGCACCTGGGTGGCTCAGTCAGTTGAGCGTCCCGACTCTTGATTTTGGCTCGGGTCGTGATTTCAGGGCTGTGGAATCGAGCCCCGCGTTGGGCTCCATGCTGAGCATGGAGACTGCTTAAGATCCTCTCTCTCTTCCTCTGCCCCTCTCCCCCACTCATGCACACACTCTCTCTAAAAAAAAATCTTTAAAGAGCATGGACTCTTCACACTGTCCTGCCACTCACAATCCTTTGTGGCCTTGGGCAAGTCACTTTTTCCTCTCAGTCTCAGTTTCCTCATATGTAAAATGGGGACTAGGAGAGTAACTACTTCCTAGAGTTGCCACGATGAAATTTAAACATGTCAGATATTACTCTAGGATGGTAGGCTTGGAGGGACTTTTGGGGGTTCCCTGCCTTCCACCCTCCCTGTCCACCCTCTCACTCCCTTCCGTGCCCCCTGCAGGCGAAAGACAGTCACTGCCTGGGACACAGCCATTGCCCCCCTGGATGGAGAGGAGCTCATCGTAGAGGTCCTTGAAGATGTGCCACTGACCATGCACAATTTTGTGAGTGTGGAGTGGATGGTGGGGGAAGACTGTGGGCATGGGGCAGGGAGAGTCCTTGACCAGGCCTCAACCTTCCCTGCTCTGTGGCAGCAGGTACGGAAGACGTTCTTCAGCCTGGCATTCTGTGACTTCTGCCTTAAGTTTCTGTTCCATGGCTTCCGCTGCCAAACCTGTGGCTACAAGTTCCACCAGCACTGTTCCTCCAAGGTCCCCACAGTCTGTGTTGACATGAGTACCAACCGCCGACAGTGAGCCTGGCCTGGGTTGGGTTGGGGAATGGGGAGGACAGAGGCCACAAGCTCTTATAGACATTTGACCCTTGTCCTCTTGCTGTACACCCTTAATGCCCTCAAGGGTCTACCACAGTGTCCAGGATTTGTCCGGAGGCTCCAGACAGCACGAGGCTCCCTCGAACCGCCCCCTGAATGAGCCGCTAACCCCTCAGGGTCCCAGGTAGGGATGCCTATAGCTGAACGCCTGTTGTCGGGAGAAAAAGATCTGGAGGCCTTTGTAGACCACAAGCCATGCTTCATTCATTTGTTTATTTGACAAACATTTATTGAGTACCTACAACTGTGAGTAAGGGCATGGACCTTGGGCAAGTTACCCAATCTCTCTGGGCCTTAGTTTTCTCATCTACAAAGAGGAGATAATAATACTTTTTACCACATAGGGTTCTGGTGAGGATTTAAATGTGTTAAGACACATCCACTGCTTAGGACAAGATCTGCTACAGAATAAGGGGTCCTTATTAATTATAAATACATATATGAAGCATCTAACTATTTTGTTAATTCTTGGAGTATAACCATTCTCAAGCCTTTCCATTTTGAAATACATATTATTTTACCATAAATTCCATTTTATTTCTCCTTTATGTTAAGTATTATAATACTGTAGTATTTCTATATTAAAGTATATTATTATTCTAAGATAGTGTAAGTTTATAAAACATGCATTTTATCTGTTTGATTATGTATTTTAGAATGTCTATATTTGTACGGTATGCTATAAATACATCATCATGTGTTCTACTTACACTACCTTCATATAATGTAAAATACACATTTTTACATAATATAAAATAGTAAAGTTAGGGCATTGTGTTATTTTTAATTATGGGTATATGTGGATTAATTGCCTATAAATTTCATTTCAGGATAGTGAAAGGAACATTTTAAAATGTGTTTGTAATGTTTCAATATATATATAACATACATCTTTATGTATTGACACACATCTATGTATAACATATACAGCTGACCCTTGAACAACCTGGGTTCAAGGACCTGAGTGGGTCCACTTGTGGATTTTTTACATACAGTACTATAAATGCATTTCTCTTTCTTGTGATTTTTTCTTTTCTTTTTCTTTTTTTTCGTGTGTGGTTTTTTTTTTTTTTATATATATGAAATTTATTGACAAATTGGTTTCCATACAACACCCAGTGCTCATCCCAAAAGGTGCCCTCCTCAATACCCATCACCCACCCTCCCCTCCCTCCCACCCCCCATCAACCCTCAGTTTGTTCTCAGTTTTTAACAGTCTCTTATGCTTTGGCTCTCTCCCACTCTAACCTCTTTTTTTTTTTTTCCTTCCCCTCCCCCATGGGTTTCTGTTAAGTTTCTCAGGATCCACATAAGAGTGAAACCATATGGTATCTGTCTTTCTCTGTATGGCTTATTTCACTTAGCATTACACTCTCCAGTTCCATCCACGTTGTTACAAAAGGCCATATTTCATTTTTTCTCATTGCCACGTAGTATTCCATTGTGTATATATACCACAATTTCTTTATCCATTCATCAGTTGATGGACATTTAGGCTCTTTCCATAATTTGGCTATTGTTGAGAGTGCTGCTGTGAACATTGGGGTACAAGTGCCCCTATGCATCAGTACTCCTGTATCCCTTGGATAAATTCCTAGCAGTGCTATTGCTGGGTCATAGGGTAGGTCTATTTTTAATTTTCTGAGGAACCTCCACACTTTTTTTTCAAGAGAGAGAGGGGTACAAGTGAGTGAGGGGCAGAGAGAGAGAGAATCCCAGAAGGGGCAGAGTGAGAGAAAGAGAGAGAGAAGCGGGGCTCACCCGAAGCGGGGCTCAAGCTCACCGGACATGGGGCTCAAACTCACAAACCGTGAGATCATGACCTGAGTCGAAGTCAGATGCTTAATGAATGACTGAGCCACCCAGGCACCCTTCTTATGATTTTCTTAAAAACGTTCCTTTCTCTCCTTTTTTTAAAAAATGTTGACTTATTTATTTTGAGAGAGAGAGAGTGCAGGAGGGGCAGAGAGAGAACCCTCAGCAGGCTCTGTGCTGTCAGTGCAGAGCCTGACGCAGGGCTCCATCTCACAAATCGTGAGACCGTGACCCGAGCCCGAGTCAGGCACTTAACCCGCTGAGCCACCCAGGTGCCCCCAAAACACTTTCTTTTCTTTAGCTTACTTTGCTCTGTAAATCTATTGTAAGACTACAGGATATACTACATAGAACATACACACTTTGTGTTAATTGACTGTTTATGTTATCGGTAAGGCTTCTGGTCAAAGGTAGGCTCTCAGTAATTAAGTTTTGGGGGAGTCAGAAGTTATACGTGGGTGTTCACCTGGGCAGGGATCTGGTGCCTCTAACCTCTGCATTGTCCAAGGGTCAACTGTATGACGTTATTATAATATATATATTTGGAAACATTGGCATTTTTTTTTTCAACGTTTATTTATTTTTGGGACAGAGAGAGACAGAGCATGAACGGGGGAGGGGCAGAGAGAGAGGGAGACACAGAATCGGAAACAGGCTCCAGGCTCTGAGCCATCAGCCCAGAGCCCGACGCGGGGCTCGAACTCACGGACTGTGAGATCGTGACCTGGCTGAAGTCGGACGCTTAACCGACTGCGCCACTCAGGCGCCCCAACATTGGCATTTTGAATACAGCTAATGTGTTGTGCATTATGTAATGATGTATTTGAATAGTACGCATGGTTATAAAATATTATATATTGCTCTTTCCCCCACTGTCTGTGTGGCTTGCTGTCTCTCCTTAGGTCTTTACTCAGATGTTACGTCAGAGAAGCCTTTCCAGACCCTACTAGGGCCACTTTCTGTCTCCTCATGTTGCTTTATTTTTCTCTTTTTTGCCCCTGTCAGCAGTGGGCATATTAAATATTCTTGGGTTGTTACGGCGCTCTGTCCGTACTGGAACATCAGTCTCACGAGGGCAAGAACTTTTACGTGCTGTGCCCACAGTTTTCCTTCCACCAGCTCTAATGGTATCTGGCACAGGGCAGGCATTCAACAAGTGTTTCTTGAGGAAGTGAAACGTGATCACGTTGACTTACTCTGAGCTAGACCTACCTTTACCGGGGTGGGGGGCGGTTTTACTTGTTCCCTTGTTGGGCCGACAGTGATTTCACAGGCTTTCCCCTGCCAGCTCCTGCACCCAGCACCGCGACCCTGAGCACTTTCCCTTCCCCGCCCCTGCCAACGCCCCACTCCAGCGCATCCGCTCCACATCCACTCCCAACGTGCACATGGTCAGCACCACGGCCCCCATGGACTCCAGCCTCCTCCAGGTTGGTGGTGCGGGTGTCAGTCACGGAGGGCACCGGGCGGAGGGGAGAGCCATTCCGGTTGGCTCCCCTGTCCCCTCTCTGAGTCCCGTCCCTCTTCTTCCAGCTCACTGCCCAGAGTTTCAGCACCGATGGTGAGTCTGCCCCCCCACAGCCCTTCCGCCTGTGCCCCCCCCAACCACACTCCACGTGCCTCCACTCACGTCCCTTCCACAACTGCAGCTGCTGGTAGTAGAGGCGGTGGCGACGGAGCCCCCCGGGGGAGCCCCAGCCCCAGCGTGCCCTCGGGGAGGAAGTCTCCACATTCCAAATCCCCGTCAGAGCAGCGTGAGCAGCGGGAGCGGAAGTCCTTGGCTGATGACAAGAAGAAAGTGGTAAGCTCCCGGGAACCTTTGGTGGGGGCGCTACAGGCTGAGTGATGAGGGAAGCGGGCAGGCCCCTGAGATGCCGCCGTGTGGCCCACAGAAGAATCTGGGGTACCGGGACTCGGGCTATTACTGGGAGGTGCCGCCCAGCGAGGTGCAGCTGCTGAAGAGGATCGGGACGGGCTCGTTTGGCACCGTGTTTCGCGGGCGGTGGCATGGCGACGTGGCCGTGAAGGTGCTCAAGGTGGCTCAACCCACAGCGGAGCAGGCGCAGGCCTTCAAGAACGAGATGCAGGTGCTCAGGTGAGATTGCACTCGTGTGGGGGAGGCGGGGCAGCTCTGGCCCCTCCCTGGGGAAAGGCCAGGCTCAGGGCACTTCCCGCACAGCACCCGTGTTTGTGTTGTGTTATAACCATAATCGGAAGTTGTTTCTCAGCCGGGCCGTCCCTTTCCCCTCTGGGAAGTGGGTATGGGTAGAGCACAGCTGACGATAGTATTGTTTGTGTTGGGGTTGATACTGATATTAATTAACGTCTCTGCCTGCAAACCGTGGGTCTTGTCATTCGCCTGCTGTGAAATGGGTGTGGTGGCAGGCCAGGACCTCAGCCTTACTGTGTGCCCTTCCATTAATAGCATAGTGTCAACCACATTGCCAGGAAGGCTTGCGTCCCTCCTTCCCCTCTGTGTCTGCTGTATCATTTGTGGGACGCTTACCGTGTTGCGTTCCTGTTATTAATTACAGCAATGCCGTAATTGAAAGAGCAGTATTATTTAACTGTAATGGTGACCGTAATTTAATTGTAGTGTAATTAACGATTGTAGTTGCTCTCCTTAATCTGTCTTTAATGCGATATTAATTAATTGGCACTGAGAAATCCCGGGGTTCCTTTTCTGCCTCTCTAGTTGCTACCCCTCCTGGGGTTGCTGGCGTGGACTTTCCCTCTGACAAATGGGCACAACTGTGTCACAGAGTTGACGTTATCAGAATTTCTTGTGCTATCTAAATAATTATCCTCATTACGGATGCCGCAGTAAGAAAACTTTTATTCTCTGTTCCTCCCTGGAAATTACTTGAGCACGCTCTAAATTTGCATTATGGCAATATTTTAACCATAATCCGCCCACTGTGAGGAATGCTCACGTCCTCTATTATCCACTGCGACGTGAGCAAAATGGCAGAGCATCGTTGATGTTGTGTGCGGTTGTGTTACTGTTACTACTGTGGTTACTACTTACTTCTATAAGGAGTGATGGTTTTTCTTCTAAATCAGAGGGGATCTGTTCATCTGTGACAGAGCTTCTGTGAGGTAGACTCAGGTACCCAGTAGCAATAACAACAAGGACAGTGACATTTGCAGGGTGCTTATGCGTTAGGTGCTCTTCTAAGTGCCTTACAGATTATTTACTAATTACTCTTCCAGCTTCCCTATAAGGCAGCTAATCTAATTATCACAGTTTGGAAGTTGAGGAAAATGAGGCACAGAGAGGTTAAGTGTCCTCCCTGAGGTTGCACAGTGAGAGTGAGTACCTGGGGGAGCCTGGATTGGAACACAGACTCTGATCTGAGTCCTAACCCAAAGCTCTTTACCTCGAAGCCTCTCGTGGTGATTAACAGGACATAGTCACATGTCACTGGTATTTTTACCGGCATTTGTCAGTATTACGACGATACATCGATGAAGAAGGTTGGCATTCCCCTTTCTTGTCTGTAGAGTGGTCACAGGCCCAGGTCATGGTCAAGGTCAGAGGTTGGCAGGTGTTGATGATGGAGAGCCACTGGTCGCCAGAGGGGCGGGGTCAGTAATTGCTCCCTCCTGCTTTTGTTGGGAGACTCGGATGAGGAAGCTTGGGATGTAAGCCCCCGGGGTGGGATTGTAGCCCATGAAACATATCTCACAAAGGCACTGAAGCTGGCCACAGCCTGGCCCTGAGCCTCCCGAAAGACAGGGTGGAAATGATGACAGAAGGCAGCAGTGAACAGCACCACTCCTGATGCTCAGAAAGTGAGTGACAGTTGCTCTTTTTTCCTTCCTGTCCTGGTACCACCTTCCCTGCCTGCAGGAAGACACGTCATGTCAACATCTTGCTATTCATGGGCTTCATGACCCGGCCGGGATTTGCCATCATCACACAGTGGTGTGAGGGCTCCAGCCTGTACCACCACCTACATGTGGCCGACACACGCTTCGACATGGTCCAGCTCATCGACGTGGCCCGGCAGACTGCCCAGGGCATGGAGTGAGCCTCTTGGCCTGGGGACAAAGGGAGGGGGCTGGCAGGCTTGGGGTGGGGAGATGAGGTCACCCCCAGCCAATTTGCCGCCTGCTTCCATCCCTACAGCTACCTCCATGCCAAGAACATTATCCACCGAGATCTCAAGTCTAACAGTATCTGCCTGTCCCTGTCTAAGGGCTTGGGTGGGGTGGGGGCTTAGAGGGATGGCTCTTGTTGGGGGGCCTTCTGGAGATGCATAGGGAGGGGCATGTGTCATGTGGCTTAATAGGGGCTTTAATGGGGCTCTCTTGGTCAGGGTTCAAAGTTGCAACTGGTTCGGGTGCTATTCCTGGGGACTTCGGTCAGGGTCTAAAGTATGGCAGCTGTGGAGGACATTACAGGGAGTTCTGATCAGGGTCATGGGAGTGGCAGTTATGGGTGCCACTCCAGGGGCTTCCTGGCCGGGAGTCACAGGGGGGCCAAGGTAGGGAGCACTAATTGGAGTTCCCAGCCCGAGTCAAGATTGTGGCTAGTTTGTGTGATATTGGGGGGCTTCTGGTCAGGGTCAGAGGCACGAGTGTGGAGGCATCAGTGGGAACCTCCCAGTCAGGATGAGAGATGTGGCTATTGAGAGCTCCTGTAGTGGCCCTTGACCCTGGTGGACATCTTCCTACACGAGGGGCTCACAGTGAAGATCGGTGACTTTGGCCTGGCCACGGTGAAGACACGGTGGAGCGGGGCCCAGCCCTTGGAACAGCCCTCGGGCTCTGTGCTATGGATGGTGAGTTGGGCCAGGCTGGACTGGGGCCATGTAGGGACATGGGTTGCTGGGCCAGGATGTGAGGAGCTGAGTGGGAACGGGGATACTTGTGCCAGATGTGGGTGTCTAGACTGCTCATGTTTTTACCTTGTGAGGGTGTTCCCAGTTGTACCCAGTGTGGCTAGTGGGATCTGGGACTCTGGCCAGCCATTTTCTGGCCTCCATGATCCCCCTGCCTGGTCTGGTCTGCCCTATCGAAGGCGGCTGAGGTGATCCGTATGCAGGACCCGAACCCCTACAGCTTCCAGTCGGATGTCTACGCCTACGGGGTTGTGCTCTATGAGCTCATGACCGGCTCTCTGCCTTACAGCCACATTGGCAGCCGTGACCAGGTGAGCCCCACACCTTACCCATAATCTCTCAGGGAAGGGAGTCCCCTCAGCCTCCAAACCTTAGACTTCCTCCTTGTAAAGAACGCCACACTTACCCCAGAAACCCAAAGTCTTCTGGGCTGAGAACTCCCAGAATCCTTTGTCTTCCCTAGTCAGAATCCTCTCCTCCCCTATACATCTATCAGCCTCTGGGTCCTTGAAGTCCAGAATCTCTTGAATCCCCTATACCCAGGATCCCACAGGGCTCCCGAGTACCCAGAAGCCCTCTGGAACTCTAGATACCTACAGTCCTCTGACCTCAGTGCTCAAAATCCCCCAAGTCCCAAAAAGCCAAGAATTCGGTTTCTGCCTGTCACAGAAGCCATCTGTGCTTCTGGAATACTCACAGATACCCACAGTCATTCAGGCCTTGGGCATCTAGCAGGCCTTTGGGGCCCTGGAACCCATGATGTTTTAGGCCTGGACTGTCACAGTTTTCCTAGGTCTAAAGTGTGGAATCTTCCAGGACCTCTGAAATTGGGGATCCTCTAGGCTCCAAGCCCTGAGCACTCACAGTCCTACAGGATGCATGGACCCATAGTCCTCTAGCACCCAGACACCTAGAGAAATAGGAACTCCTGAGATTTAGAGTCACTTAGCTACCTCCAGACCCAGAACTTTATGTTTCCCCTGACTCAGTACTTTCTGGGCTTCTAAGCCCCCTAGAAACCTGTGAGCCAAGGGATACCTACAATTCTTGACTTCTCCTGAGCTTAAATTCTGTTCTGCAAGCAGAGAATCCTTGTCTTCAGAGACCCAGTCCCAAGTCCTCAGAGACCCAGAATCCTTGCATCTACAAGATACCCACAGTCCTCAGACCCGAATACCCAGAGTACCCTAGTTTCCCAAAAAGGAGCCTCCAAAGCCCCTTGAGACCCAGAATTCCCTCAGCCTCCCAGCTCAGACCCCCAGATCACCGCATTCCTGCCCCCCCCCCAGATTATCTTCATGGTGGGCCGTGGCTATCTGTCCCCGGACCTCAGCAAAATCTCCAGCAACTGCCCCAAGGCCATGCGGCGCCTGCTGTCTGACTGCCTCAAGTTCCAGCGAGAGGAACGTCCCCTCTTCCCCCAGGTGGGCCGGGTAGGCGGGCCGGACACAATGGGGAGGGCAAGTCTGAGGAGGAGGAAGACTCCGAGGTGTCAGTGGGAACGGTGCACCTTCAAGGGTCAGGAGTGTATGATGTGTGTACTTCCCCATTAGGCCGGGGTTTGCGGGTGTCTGGGTGCCCGTGTGACTCTGGACACCTCCTCTAACCTGCCCCTGCCCCCAGATCCTGGCCACGATTGAGCTGCTGCAGCGGTCACTCCCCAAGATTGAGCGGAGTGCCTCCGAACCCTCCTTGCACCGCACCCAGGCTGATGAGTTGCCTGCCTGCCTCCTCAGCGCGGCCCGCCTTGTGCCTTAGGCCCTGCCCCCAGCCGCCAGGGAACCAATCTCAGCCTGCCACACCAAGGAGCTCTGCCCACCAGCCAATCAATGTTGTTTCTGCCCTGATACTGCCTCAGGATCCCCCATCCCCGTCCTGGGAGAGGAGAGGGTCCCCGTGTGCTTTTCCAGTTCCTCTGGAATTGGCCCCCCCCCCCCCAAAGACCGAGACCCCTGCTTCCTCCATAATTTGGTTTCCTCTTGGCTTTGGGGATACTACTAAATTTGGGAGCTCTTCTGTATCCAATGGCTGGGATTTGTGGCAGGGATTCCGCTCAGAACCTCTGGAATTTGTGCCTGATGTGCCTTCCACTGGATTTTGGGGTCCCCAGCACCCCATGTGGATTTGGGGGGGTCCCCTCTGTGTCTTCCCCGCCATTCAAGGACTCCCCTATTCACCAAGAAGCACAGAATTCTGCTGGGCCTTTGCTTGTTTATTTTGCTTCCCGACTCTTCTCATGGGGTTCAGAGCCGCTGAAGGGTGGGGGTGAGTCCAGGCAAGGAGTGGTTGGGGGGAAGTGCGGACCACACAAACAGCGCCACTGCACGCATCACCACAGGCGGCACGATGAACGAGGACCACATATGCCAAGCACGGCACAAGAGGAGGCCACGTCAGTCACAGACACAGACATCACGGCAAAGGTGGGGAAGCAGAGGACCACTGGCCCTCCGTGTGCAAAGGATTCTGGGAAGATGGGTGGAGTTTGCATATTTAGAGATAGCTGTCAGAGGCAGGAAAGTGGGAGTGTGGGTCCCTGGGGAACAGAAGGGTCCTAGCAGTGGGAGGACCTCCCGATGTGATCAGTGGGGTTGAGGGGTGGTTAAGAGACATCCTTGCAGGGCTGGAAAATGGCATCTGAAGAGGTGGAACTCCAGAGATGTGAGATCCCTGAAAAGGGGCTCCAAGGTAGGGGTTTCTTTGGGATCTAGGAAATCTTGATGGGGAACAAGGTGTCCTTGAGAGATCTGGGACCAGGAGTATGGTTTCCCAGGAATTTCAGGGTTCCAGGAGGGGACTCAGTAGTGTTAGGGCCAGAACGTGTTCCCTGGTGTTTGGGAGCTTCTGGGAAGGAAAGTGCACTCGGGGGGGGGGGGGGGAGGTCAGGAGGTTTTCAGGAATTTGGAGGTTCTAAAACTGAAAAAAAAGTCTTGAGGTGGCCGAGAGTGGCCTTTTATAGGGACTCGGGAATTCCAAAGTGAGAATTGGATGTAGGACCAGGAGTGCGGTCTCCCCAGGGACTTGGGCATTCTGCAGAGTGAGAAGAGGGGTCTGGGCAGACCAGGAGAGGACTTCTCAAGGGATCTGGAGATTCCAAAAGTGAGAAATGGATTCAGGGCCCAGAGAGGGGTTGCCCAGGAGGAATTAAGGGTTCTCAGGGTGGGGTGTCAGTCGGAGAAGAGGCTGGCGAAAGACTTCCTCAGGCTGCGGATGGTCTCAGCTTTCACCTCGTCCTGGCTAAGGCTGGGCCTGGGCGGGGCTGGCTCTGGAAGGTTGAAGGCATTGGTCAGAGACTGGGATTTGCTAGAGAGAGACAAGGTGGAGGCATGGGAGGAAGGGGGTGGGGAGGAAGGGAGGAAGGGGAGAGAAACACAATGTTACCCCAGGCCCGGCCCAGCCCTGCCCCTCTAGTCCTGGGGCTGTGCCTGTGACCCTCCCGCCCACCAGCACAGGCCTGGACCCTGATGGATTCTCAGGTGGAGTGGGGGAGCCCTGGGCCAGACTGGGAGGACTTGGATCCAAGGTGAAGTCTGGGCTTAGTGGGAGGAGTCTTGGGCTGCACCTTCTCCAAATTGTAGACTAGACTGGGAGGATGTAAAGCTGAAGATTGGCAGGGAGCCTCCCAGTCTGCGTGAGGAGTCGGGGAGGGAGTGCGGTGGGGTTTGCACCGAGGACAGGCTAGTGTGGGTGGAGGGCAATCTAAGGGGGAGCATTTGGATGTGGTGGGGAGGACTGCTGAGCTCAGGCTGGGGTGGGGGGAGTCTGGAGTGGACCAGAAGAGGCAGAGAGCACCATGTGATGATTTGGGAGGAGACTGAAATGGCCCAGAAGGGAGGCTAGACTGTAGGAAAAGCATGAGGACAAGCTGGAAAGAGCGGGAAGTGATAGAGCGGGGCTGTGAGTTGGCCAGGAAGAGTCGGGGGGTTCGGCTGGGAGGAGTCCAGTTGGGTAGGAGAAGGGTGCGTTTTGCTGCGAAGGCTCCAGTGCAGTGCGGCTGGGTGGAGGATTTGATGGGCAGGGTCAATCAGCAAGGTGCCTGGGGGGCTGGGGGAGGGGGCTTTCCCAGGGGCCTAGTGGGAAGACTGTGAACTGAAAAGGGGTTTTTCTGGGGTTCTGCCACAAATGTCTGGGATGGAGGGCAGGAGCCTCCGTGAAGTGGGGCGGCGGGGTGTGTGTGTGTGTATAGGTTGGATGAGGGTTCTGTCCAGACTGAAGATCAAACTCTTGGGACTCCTGTATAGGACCTGGGTCCGAGGAGCCTGGGAGCTGGGGCCACTCTTCTGGTGCAGGAGCCTGTTTTGTGAGCAGCAAGGCGAGGGCTGCCGTGGGGTCCTCTTACTTGAGCTGGGGGTGCGGAGGTCCCCCGGCAGTGGCGGTGGCAGGTGGCGGCACGTCCTGGCTGGGTTTCTGGGCCAGCTGTGGCTTGGTGGGTCGTCCAGCAGGGCCCGGGCCACTGGGCCGCGGCTGCTGCGTGGTGGGTGGCCCGGTGCGGGGCATGGGACCCGCCTGGCTGGCCTGGCGTGTGGGGCCGGCAGGGCCTGGGGGTTTCTGGGGTGGGCCCTGGCGCTGCTGACCACTCGGTGGGGCCCCCGAGGCCTTTGGTGGAGCCTGACCGGAAACAGATGTCTGACGCGTAGCCTGTGGGGGGCCCGCCTGGCGCTGGGGAGATGGGGAGGCGGGTGGGCGGGCTGCTGGAGGCGCCCCGGGTCCTCCTGCCACTGGCCGGGATTGGCGGCCTTGACCCTGGGTCAGTGGTGGGGCCTGGGACGCAGGCTGCTGGGGTGCTGATGTGGGACTTGGTAGGCGCTGGGGCAGGGGACTGCCAGCTGGGGGTCCGAGGCCCGAAAGGTGCTGCTGGCCCTGCGGGGGCGGGCGCTGCTGCAACGGGGGTCCCTGGCGTTGGGGGCCCGGGCCGGGCTGTGGAGGGCCACCTGAGGGACAGAAAGAGTGCACATGTGAGAGGTGGGGGGTGGGGGTTGCCAGTACAGTCAGGGCCCAGGAAGCCGGCCCCTCACTTACCCTGTGGTGGGGGTCGTTGCTGAGCTGGAGGTCCTGAGGGCTGCTGGGAGGTCTGGCGGCCCAAGGGCGGGGCCCCTGGGGACGGAGTCTGCGGCAGAGGAGTGGAGCAGGAGAGGTTAAAAATAGTTACCGGCCAGCCAGAGCATCAGCCAATCAAAATGACACGGGCTCCCAGTGTGCTGGGTGTTGACGCGTCTGTGGCTGAGCTGAGGGGATATCAAGCTGGGGAGGGGGGAGCTCGTTGCGGGGGAGGGTTGGGAGGCACTCGGGGAAGTCAGGGTAGCAGCCATTTTATCAATTTTTACAGCAATTGGTAATTGCCGCCGCACATGCGCACTGGCAGTGCCCTTTGCCTGCTGATTATCAGCTCTGCGGCAGCAAGACCGAGGGTTGGCCTGGCAGCCACTAGCCCCCCTCTGGCCAGCTCCGCCCTCGCTCAGCACCAGGGGCCTGACCTGGCCGTGGGAGCCCCTGCCGGGGGAGGCATCCCGCTGCCGCTGCCTGGGCAGGGCCTGGGCCATCTTGTTGACCACAAGCTCTACGATGAGCTGCTTGTCTTCATCTTGGTGGTCCCCGATGAGTGGCATGGAGGAACCCACCACCTGGGGGAGGGAAACGGATCCGGTGAGGAGAGCGGCAGGAAGTGCATGGGAGGGTGACAGCCACCGAGCACCCTTAAGCTGGGGAAAGGCGCGGGCTGGTGCCAAGGAAAGATTCAGTTTGAGAAGCACCAGCTTTGCAGTGCGACGAAGGCTTGTCTTTTACAAGGTACCGGACAGCTCCTGAAGGGAGCCTACAGTTTAGAGCACAGCTCCACAAATTAGGGCCCGCGGGCCAAATCCAGCCCAGACGCCTGTCTTTGTATGGCCCCTGGAGCCAAGGATGGGTTTTACATTTTTTGATGGTAGGTAAGAGAACAAAAGAAGATTTTGTGATACGTGAAAATATACATTTCAATTTTTATATCCCGACAGTTTTAGGGGAACGTTTGTTTTGTACGTATTGTCTTCGGCTGCTTTTGCAGAGAAGCTGCAACAGAGACTGTATGGCCCACACAGCCTAAAATGTGCACTGTCTGGCCCTTGACCGAAAACATTTGCCAGTCCCTGCTTTAGTTTGCTAGGTGTTCTGTCATTTACAAAGAACTTCGTGGTGGCTATAGTACTTTATAGTTTACAAAGTTCCTTGTCCTTTTCAAGGGACTAGGGGATATATGGTATGTTTAGACTTTAGAAAAGTGCTTTGCATGGGCGCCACTGTTTACAAAATGCCTCACCGTGTAGAAAGCGCTCCAATTTTCAAGGCATTTTATGGTTTCCAAATTGCCTTACCGTTTGCCAGGGGCACTGCTGTGTACAAACAGATTTAGAATTTTGCAAGTGCTTTGCTTTAGTAACGAGGACCTCCCAGTTTACAGAGCTCCTTTCTTATAGTTTTATTTTTTTTTAACGTTTATTCTTATTTTTGAGAGACAGAGCAGGAGGAAGGGAGGGGCAGAGAGAGGGAGACAGAATCGGAAGCACGCTCCAGGCTCTTAGCTGTCAGCACAGAGTCCGACGCGGGGCTCGAACTCACAGACTGCAAGATCATGACCCGAGCCGAAGTTGGACACTTAACCGACTGAGTCACGTGGGCGCCCCAATATAGTTTTGTAAAGCACTCGGCTGTTCCTCAAGCACCTCCTAATTTATGAGGTACTTTACAGTTCACAGAGTGCCTTTATAGCAACCTGGGCCATGGAGAGCTTCACGGCTTATGGAACGATGCTGCCATGCACCTGCCCCACCCCGTACCCCTACCAGTTCCTGGGTGCTCCCACCTCAATGATGTGATCCCTTCCATCCTTGCCATGCAGTGCTTCCACTGCGCAGATGTCCAGTCCCCCAAAAATCTCGGAGCACGTATCCACCCACAGCTTGTACCTGCCGAGATGTGGGGCAAGGAAGCCTGTCAGTGCCCGGCTGGCCTGCGTAGCCATGCTTCCCCCCTGGCGTCCCCTCCCTCTGAGTCCAGGCCACCCCCACCTGTCAGACATGGCGATCTGCTCGAGCATGGCAGAGCCGGTGTTGGTCTTCCAGTTTCCTGACACTGACGTCCTCCTGGGGGGACAAGACGAGAGAGGACAGAAGCTCAGAGGAGCCCAGGTTGCACAGGGCAGGGGACCCCTACCCAGGCCTCGGTCTCTCCACTCACATGTAGGCTTTGTAGTTCTGCCCAATTTTCTGGACGCGCACGTCATATTTGGCATCAATGAAGGGCTCGGCAGTGGCATATGTCTTGGTCAGTGCCACGACGCTCGCGATGTCCTGGAAGTCGTGCTGGTTGTCCACTTTGACCTGTAGGAGTGGGGCGGGGATCAGGACCTGATTAGGACAAGGTGGCAGCGGGCGGGGGGGGGGTGTCCCAGGGTGGGGGCATGCACGTAAATGACACGGGTGAGCCAAGTACGTACAAATTCAGTGGATACACCAAGACACTCGGGCGTGCATAATTCTGGGGGTCCTAGTTTTTACACGTACACAGCAGACACACGGGTGGGGATATGCAACTTTGAACATACTAAAAACAATTGAGTTGTCCACTTTAAATGGGTAAGTTGTATGGTAGGTGGGTTATATCCCAGTAAATCTGTGGAAAAACTGTGTGTATATATGGTCTATGTGTACAGGTACCGCGACACACAATCGGTTGTATACACGATATGCAAGCATACACATTACAAGTCTGCTTTCTACGCACACAGAGACAAAATCAGTGGACGGAATGCACGTAGGACCCCAAGACGCTTGAACATAAAAGATTATATAGTGTGTGTTCAACACAGGGGCATGTGTATACACAAACACAATGCTGGTTACACGAACAAAGTAACAGGACGCATAAACCTGGTTGAATGTATGACAAACTCTAAGAATGTGAGGGAAAAAAGTCCAAAGAGACAAAGACACCCCAGGACACACAATCACACAGAATTACCGGAGTGCTTTGAATACGCAATATACGTATGCACCATGCCAGGAGCACGCACCATTTCCAAACACACACACCTACACACCCCATCTGGGGACTCACCTTGCCCATCCCGGAGTGTGCGTGCCCCATCTTCACAACCACAGGGTACGTCGTGCTGCTGAGCTGGTAGGGCAGAAAGGCAGAGCAGGGTCAGGGCAGGAGGGCCATCACAGGGGTGGTGGGGGGGGGCTGAGGGAAGCCCGTTCTGTGGGAGCCACATTAGAAGCCATTTCCCAGAAGAGGCGAGTCAGGGACAGTCAGCAGCGGGGGTCACACACACACACACACACACACACGTTTCTGTGCCCAGAATCGAACTCAGAGCCCTGCCTGCCTGTCCCTCTCTCCACTACCCTCAAGTCCCAGACATCCCGCCTCTGCTTTCCCGGGCAGAGGCATGGGATAGGGGTGGGGGTGGGGGACTTTTCCGGAAAAGGGAAAGTTTGTTTTTATAATGAGTGGATGATAGAGAAGTGAGTGTGTGCATGTGCATGCACGGGGGTGTGGTGGCAAGCATGTAGTAACCGGATCCCTCAGCCAGGCCTCGTGTGTAAGCATCGTCCGTGCACAGACGCGACCCAGAGGCACGCACACAAACCCTCAGAACTCAGATCTACACAACCAAGCCCAGAGATTGCCAAGTAGGTTGAGACCCACGAGATGGAAAGACGCACAACCAACGCAGGCTCAGTCCGAGCACACCTTGCTCTCCGGCTGCAGAGGTCCACACATTCAGCCAGCCAGGCGCTTCTGGCCAGCCTCTGCCCAGCAGCACACGCTTTGGGGCACACACACACAGCCCCTTTCCTGTGGCCCAAAGCCACGTCAGGGACCCACACAGCATGAAGGATTGCCCATGAAGTACAGAGACCACCCTCAGAGGCACAGCCACGGAGCGCACAGGCACACACAACCCCGACAGGCACACACGACAGAACTGGGCACGTACTCACACCCAACACTCACAGACACACCCGCGACACTCCCGGGCCCACGCACGAGGAAGACCCACGCCGCATATAGAGGTACACACTCCTAGGTCGTCACATAACCACCAAGACTCAGCACAGAGAGCCGCACCAGACGGGGAGGGGGGGGCACACCCAAAGTACATCTAGGGACGCACACACACAACGCGCCTTGCCACCCATACAAACGGAGAGGCGCACACACAGCCAGGGACACCCAGAGTCTTCCTAAGTGTAGGCACTTCCGGGTGTGTGCGTGCACACGCACACTCACACGTCCAGGTGTGGGGATGCCTCAGGCCTCCCGCGACCCCGGGGGCGGGCAGAGGGGCTCGGGTTGGGCGAGCTGCGCGCGCACGGCCGCGCCGCCCCCTCCGCTGTCCCGCGGGGTAGAGAGAGGGCATTCCCGGAGGGGCTGCCCGGGCGGCGGCGGTTCCCGGTTCCCGACAGGCACAGGAAGCCCGCAGGCTCAGGGTGGCCGATTGACCTTCAGGCCTCACCCTCTCTCCGCACCCCCACCTTCCTCATTTCCCAAATGACTGGCGTCATCACAGGTCCCCCGAGAGGCACCGCGTTGGGAAGGGGGCTGCGGGGATCCTCTCGTTAACGTTCCGGGGCAGCAGCGCAGAGGCAGCGCTTGACGTTAACACTCGGGCACACACACAACTCAGGAACACCACCTCCACAATTACATGCGCAACTTAGACCCGCTCTGCAGAAGCAGAGGTACAACTCCCAGGAGCGACACAAAACACACAGGTGCGCAACACTAGGGGCGCACACACAGTTCTCAGAGGCACAGAGCAGAGCTGCGTGCAAGTGCACACGCGCGCACAGGCCCCCACCTCGAGGTCTCTAGGCCCCTCTTTTCTTGTTTTTAAATTTTATTAAATTTTTTAATGTTTATTTTTTAGAGAGTGTGTGTGAGCAAAGGAGGGGCAGAGAGAGAGGGAGACACAGAATCCAAAGCAGACTCCAGGCTCCGAGCTGTCAGCACAGAGCCCCACACGGGGCTCGAACTCACGAACCCAGGGATCATGACCTGAGTGGAAGTCGAATGCTTCACCGACTGAGCCACCCAGGCCAGGCCCCTCTTTTCACAAACCCTCCTTGTTTCCTCTGGACTTGAGTCTGAACGCAACCCCGTGTGTACGTATGTGCACGACTATGCCCGCACACGCGTGCATGCTGGGAGCTTTGCACTCCAGGATCCCCTGGAGAGCCCTAGGTTTGCATCTTGGCCTCGCCTCTTCCTAAAGCCACGTGGAAGCCCGGGTCAGGTCGCCTAACCTTCTCTGGGCCTCAGTTTCCTGACCTGCACAAAGGGCACCACGAGGCCCAAGCGCTTGGCACGTCGTGGAGATGGCTGGGCGTCCGCGCTGCACACCCAGCCGGCCCCACGGCCCCCACACGCATGCAATGTCCCCCAGGGGCTGCACATCCGGATACATCTCCGCGAAACCCCACCGGTTTCAAAACCCACACTATGACCCGGATGCACAGAACCCCTCACGTGTAGATAGTCGGCCACACTCGCTGCTGACTCAGGCTTGAGAGAGCTGGCATCCGAAGCAGGGTCAGTGAGGGGCTGCAGCAGGGTTTTCCCTTCCCGAGCGGCTCCCACTGGCCGAGCTCTGACTTAGCCCCTGCCTCGTTCACTCTCCCTCCCCACTTTCACAACCGGCGGCTCCAAATTCCTGGTTTACTCCCCCTCCCCCCTCTGCCCCCGCCCCTGCCGGACGGGCCGTTTCTTCATTCTCATTCCTGGGTAGGTCACTCGACCCCTCAGCGTGTCTGGGTTTCCTCATCGGCATCAGGAGATACGCCAAGTCCCTAAGTCACAGGCAAATTGTGAGGAACAGATTACTTCAGGAAAAGCGCTGAGCCCGGTTTTCTGGCACACAGGAAGCCCCCCTCCTCAAAAAGTGTTGGCTACTGCTATTGGTACTGGGTCAGCATCCCTTGGCCAGCCGACATGAATTACCAAGGTGGGAATCGGGACTGAGAGATGAAGTGCTCACAAAGGTTCCAGAACGCTGTTCGATACCCACAGTAGTGGGGTGGGGGGCGGGTGTCGTTTTTGTGGGGGTGGTGCTGGTGACTGGGCTAACCTCCCTGAGTTAAGCAAGCTTCGTTAGCAAGGGGGCCATGAGGACCGAAAGAATTTACGTAAGGAATATAGGACACAGCGCACAGCACCATCACTGTTATCATTGGTCTGCCTTCCCCAACCAACAAAGGATGTTAATTAGCCCTTAGAGCCCTTTCCCAGGACCCCAGGGAAGATTCAGGCAGCATCTGGAAGCTGGTGGGCAGGGATTGCCTCACCACCAACCCCCCCCCCCCCAGAGGTGTGGGAGGGCTGGTGGGGAAGGGGCAGGGCAGGATGGGAGGGGATCCGTTTTCTACTGACTCACAGCCCTCTTTCACCACCAGTGAACCGCCCCCCCCACCGTAATGCTCACTAATTTACTGGCACTTTCCCCACAGGTCAGGGCCGTGCCACGGCTGGGGTGAGATCCTGGCACCAGTTAACCTAGGTTCAAATCCCAGCCATGCCCGGTGATCCTCGGAAGGTTCTTCAATCCCTCTATGCCTCATAGTTCCTCATCTGTAAAATGGGACTAATACCGGTACCCATCTCGGAGGTTTACTGTGAGCTCTAAGTGAGAAAAAATATGCTGAGTGCCTGGGACACAGTTGGTGCTGTATAAATGCTATTTATTTACCTATGTGTTTATTTTTTCAAGGATTTTATTTTTAAGCAATCTCCACCCAATGTGGGGCTTGAACTCACAACCCCGACCGAGATTAAGAGTTGCAGGCTCCACCGACTGAGCCAGCCAGGCGCCCCAAGTCTGTGTTTTTTGTGAGGGGTTAACATCCAGGCTCTGGCTTCAGGCCACCTGAGTTCAAATGCCAGTTCTGCTGCTTATTAACTGTGATCTTGGATATGTCACTTAACCTCTCGGTGCCTCAGTTGCCCCCCTTGTATTCCTCCTCCTCTCACTTGCCTTATTCTCTCCACTGTTTCTACCTAATTTTTTTTTTAATTTTTTTTTTCAACGTTTATTTATTTTGGGGACAGAGAGAGACAGAGCATGAACGGGGGAGGGGCAGAGAGAGAGGGAGACACAGAATCGGAAACAGGCTCCAGGCTCCGAGCCATCAGCCCAGAGCCCGACGCGGGGCTCGAACTCCCGGACCGCGAGATCGTGACCTGGCTGAAGTCGGACGCTTAACCGACTGCGCCACCCAGGCGCCCCTGTTTCTACCTAATTTGTTTCCTCTCTGCCTCCCTCACCCTTCACCAGACTGTCAGAACTACCAAGGAGAGGGATTTGTGTGTGTGCCTGGCACACAGTAGGTGCACAAGACATGCTTACTAAAAGGATGGACTAACTCAGGCTTCGGCCACGGGGATTTTGGGGGATGTGGGTGATGGGGTAGACTTCGGAGAGAGTTTGGAGACTTCAGGGAATTGCCCTGAGTGCTGGCGGGGGGGGGGGGGAGGGGGTAGTCCTGCCTCTAAGCCCTCCCCAGAGGCTGCCTGGAAGGACTAGTGTCAGACGATGGATGGATTGACAGATGGACAAACGTGGAGATGGGGGCGGGTGGCCAGGGCGAGGCCCAGCGGGAGGGAGAGGAGGAGGGCGCATCTCCTTTTCGGCAGCCCTTGCTTGGCCCGCCCCTTGGCCTCCACGGAGGGTGGGCGGATGAGTAATGCATCCAGGAAGCCTGGAGGCCTGTGGTTTCCGCACCACTGCCACCCCCGCCCCTCGCGTGGACATTTATCCTCCGCTGCTCAGGCCCTGCCACTGTCGCCTCAGACCCAGCGCCTGGAGAGATCCACCAGAGGTAGGCAGGGGCCTGGGAGGCCCGCGGGGCCTGAAGCTTGGCCGGAGCTTTCCTGCTGGACGTCTGGCCGCTCAGCCTGGCCGGCGGGTACCAGGACTCTGGGCTGGTTCAGGGGAGGAGGGCGGGAGTGGGGGGGGGGGTGGTGGTGCTGGAACTTCTCCCCCAATTCCCACACTCCAGACTCCTTGGAACCCCGATCTCTATCCCCGACTCCTCCAAACCCATGAGCCCCCTAATATCACAGCTGCCTCCCAGGCTGCCAACTCCCCAAAATTCCCTCACTGCCCCCCCCAACCCTCCCAAATCCCCAACTCCACGACTTTCCCTCCTCCCAAATCCCTCAGGCACCCCGACCCCTGAAGCCTCCAAACTCTCTGAACCCCCAACCTCCTCCGGACTCCTCAGCTTCTCTCCACTCCCCCATCTCACTATGCACAACCCTGAAACCCCAAACTCCCCTGGCTCCCTGAACCCCAAATTCCTCACCCCCAGCTTCTCGACCTTCTGACTTCCCAACGTCCCTAAATCCTGCAAACCCTCTGCCCCCTTATTCTGCAAACACCACAGCCTTGTAGCCCGCCCCCCCGCCCTCCCCCGACTCTCCCAATCTGTGAAATTGCACGAGCTCCACAAGTCCTAGACTCTCCCGACCCCCGACCCTCTGCCCTCTCGGCTCCTCTGGGCTCCAAGATCCCCACCCCCCTTAAAATCTCCACTGCCCCCCCAACCCCTCAAGCCGGGAGTGCGGAGGCTTAATCCCGCTCCAGGCTGGGGAGGGCACTGCCCACCTCGCAGAGGACCGCTGACCCCTCCTCCCCACCCCGCAGAACCCACCATGGCACCCTTGGCGCCCCTGGCCTCCTGCATCCTGTTGTTGCTGTGGCTGGCAGCCCCCAGCCGGGCCTGTACCTGTGCCCCACTCCACCCGCAGACCGCCTTCTGCAGCTCGGACTTCAGTAAGTGTGCCCCACTCTGCCCGCACACTCTGTGCGTTTGCTTTTGGGGGGTTCACAGTGGTGCCGACCCCTGGAACAAGTCCACTCAGCCCTGAACTGACTCTGCTTTAGCCGCACCGGCATCCTTGTGCTTCCTTGATTACTCTGAGCCCAATCCCACCTCCGGGGGCCTTTGTACTGGCAGCTTCCTCTGCCTGGTACACCCTTCCCCCCTCACCCCAGGTATCCACACGGGTGGTGGCCTCCGATGTCAGGATGGCCTTCCCTGTTCAAAATTTATATATATATATATATATATATATATATATATATATATATGTATGTGTGTGTATATATATACACACACACACACACACACACACACATAAAGTTTATTTATTTATTTTGAGAGATAGAGAGAGAAGGAGCAGGGGGAGGGCCAGAGAAAGAGGGAGAGAGACAATCCCAGCACGGAGGCTGACTAGGGTTCGAACTCACCAATGGTGAGATCATGACCTTTGCTGAAACCAAGAGCTAGTCACGTAACCAACAGAGCCACCCAGGTGCCCCCCTCCCTGTTCAGGATTTTAACCCCGGTCCCCTAGTACCCCCTGATCGCCATGTCTGAAATTCCTCATCGCACTAAATACTTTGTAACATTCCATGTACATATTATTTCGCTTGTGTTTAGCCTCCTTCTGGCTGGAATGTGAGCTCCACAAGGGGGGGGGGGGGTTGTGTTTTGTTCACTGTTGTGTTCCTAACACCCAGAACAGTGCCTGGCGCACAGCAGGCTCTGAAATATTTGTTGAGTGAATGAACACATGATGAATATATGAAAAAGGCTTAATTTTAAGCAGCGCCTGGCAAAGAGTAGTCGCTCAATATACCAATCAAATCAATTAACCGGTGTGTAAATAGCTTAGTGAGCTGACATCTAGCGATCCCTATTTAAGTATGTGCTTCGCCGGTATTAGTATTGTGATTATTTTATTTTATTGGCTCCTGCAGTCCATTTGACTCGTCTCTCCCCCCTCCTCTCCTGCAGTCATCAGGGCCAAGTTCGTGGGGACCGCAGAAGTCAACCAGACTGCCTTAAGCCAGCGTTATGAGATCAAGATGACCAAGGTATTCCTCCTGCCCTTTTCCCAGCAGTTCCTAACATCCTCCTTCCCGTCAAAGTAAAAGCCAAGGGCCACCGGTTTGTCGAGGAAGTTGGCTGTGATGTCAGGATGCTCTATGACTTCAGGGAAGAACGTGGAGGGGGAGGATTATAGCAGTAAAAGATTCTTCCCCTCACCTATCGACAGATGTTCAAAGGGTTCAGCGCCTTGGGGGATGCCTCTGACATCCGGTTCGTCTACACCCCCACCGCGGAGAGCGTCTGCGGATACTTCCACAGGTCCCAGAACCGCAGCGAGGAGTTTCTCATCGCCGGTGAGGCCCCGCCCCCTCGTCCTGTGCCACGCCGGCCCGTCCCTCTGACGCCGCCTGGCGCCGCGAGGGGGCGAGGCTCCGAGGGACTGGTCCCAGTTGAAATGGGAACCGCCCCAATTTCAGCCTATCGGAAGGCGGGGGGGGGGCTTTTGCCCAGCGGGGGTCTGTGCGCCCGGGACGCCAATCAGGCGCCGCCCTACCCTCCCCCCCGCCCCGACGCCGGCCCAGCTGATCAGCTGCTGCCTCTTGCCCCCTGCCCCCCAGGAAAACTGCGGAACGGACACCTGCACATCAATACCTGCAGTTACGTGGTTCCCTGGAACAGTCTGAGTTCCTCTCAGCGCCGGGGCTTCACCAAGACCTATGCTGCTGGCTGCGAAGAATGCACCGTGAGTACCTGGGCCCTGCCCGCCACCTGGAGAGCGGTCCTTGGGTTCTTACCCAAACCCTGGCTTCTTTCTTGCTCCTCCTGACCATTCCTTGTCCGTATGGCTGCTCCCCAAACCCTAGTGCTGTCCCTGATCTCTCTTGCTGGTCCCCCGAAACCTGAGACTGCAAATTCTGGTTCTTCTTTGCTCTGTGCCTTGTACCTGGGGATTCGCTGTTGCCTGGACTTTCTGGCTGCTTCCTGTCCCTCTAAATCCCCCTTGGGACTATTTTCTAGTCCCTCTGTCTATTCTTGACCCCCCAGGGATTGTTTCTTGGTTCCCTAGAATGTTCTCCAGGAACCCAAATTGCCGATCCCCCAACCCACTGACTCCTCCCCAGCACATCTGATTATTTCTCTGTAGCTCTGACTGCTCCGTACACAAGGGTGTGTTACATTGCCCTTCCAGCCATTCCAAGACTATTTTCTGGTGGCCCTGAATGTCCTCTGATCCCAGTGACTGTGTGTCTGAGCCCCATGGCTCTATCCTATGCCTGTGCCCCACTGGCCAGCTGTTCCCCGCTACTACTGCCGCTTGTTCCCTATCCTATGGAATAGTTTCCGGAAAACTGTCTGACCGCCGCCCCCCCATGACTGTTCTCCAGCCGCCATTCCAGGAAAGTGATCAGTTCCCTGGATTACCATCACCTTGCCAAGCCCAATGCCTGTTCCTCCAATGGGAGGGGCTGTTCTCAAGTCTCTCCCCAGGTGGGGCAACACCAGGTCTCCCTAGGCAGCTGAGTGTTGAAAACTGAGTAGGGGCGGGAGGCGATGCCCTCAGAGATGTGCCTCCCTCCCCTTCTCTAGGTATTTTCCTGTTCATCCATCCCCTGCAAACTGCAGAATGACACTCACTGCTTGTGGACAGACCAGTTCCTCACAGGCACTGACAAGGGTTTCCAGAGCCGCCACCTTGCCTGCCTGCCAAGAGAGCCAGGGATATGCACCTGGCAGTCCCTGAGGACCCGGATGGCCTGAATCCGGCCCCCAGCGGAAGCTGAAGCCTGCACAGTGTTCACCCCATTTCCCACTCCTGTCTTTCTTTATCCCAAACAATGAAATAAACAACTACCATCCAGCAGGCAGTGTCCCCGTGTAATGTGTGGGAACAAAGCCATGTCACTGATGACCCGGTGGGAGCACCCTGGGACCAATGCCGAGGGAGTGGGGGATGCGAAATCGGCTTTGTATATTTGTACATAAAATTTGAGGTACTGATGGGGCGCCTGGATGGCTCACTTAGTTTGGCATCCGGCTTTCGGCTCAGGTCACGATCGCACGGTTCGTGGGTTCGAGCCCTGTGTTGGGCTCTGTGCTGACAGCTCAGAGCCTGGAACCTGCTTCGGATTCTGGGTCTTCCTCTCTCTCTGCCCCTCCCCCACTCAGGCTCTGTCTCTCTCTCTCTCTCTTTCTCGAGAATAAAAAAACATTTAAAAAAATTGAGGTACTGGTAATAATCGTTTACCTTGGCATTAACATTGGCAATCTTTAACATCAGTACTGGCCATTCAACCTGCATCAACCACAATTCACTGGACAATCTCTCTGCTCGGTACTTTGGAACATTTTACTAGACTAATTTATACTTCCTATTTGCACAGGGCTCTCTAGAAAATTATCCCACTACTGACAGATCACCGTCTCACTGGCAAATTCCTCTATTCACAAATATTCCCTTCCAGTTGACAAGCTCATTGACAAATGTCTTATCAATTGGCCAACGGAACGGCTCTCATCCCTTGGGCACTGTCCTGATGTCATCGAGGAGGATGTCCTGTCCCATCCAGATCTGTAGGTGTTACTGTCCACACCTTTGGCTTTTTACTGTGAGTCTGACTTGAATGAAAGAGGAAACCTCCAGGGGGGCTCAGGGCCCCCACAATACCCCTCCCAGCCAGGGACTCTGGAAGAAGGGGTAGCTCTGGCTTCCCCCGGCCACCCCATGGCCTGTGGGAGATTCCTTGGAAGTGGCTGTTTGCGGAATAGGAGGGATGAGGAGAAGGTGCGATCTGGAGATCCCCAAGCTCTGTCCTTCTCCCCCTTCCCCTACCTCTCCTCCCCTCACTCTGACCACCTCTGAAGGAAATACCGACAGCAGTGAAGTGCAGGTGGGGTTCAAAATGGGGACCAACCACATGTGTCAGCCCATCCCTCACCCCCCACGTACCTCCTCCTACACAGCTGTTCCCTCACCAAAGCTGGGGGCTCTAGACCCAAACCTCACCTTTCTGGTTCATCCTCCCCCATAAAAGCTGAGTGATGACTCTTCCCCAGCACATCTGATTATTGTTCTGCAGCTCTGACTGCCCCCCACATGAGGCTGTGTTACGTTGCCCTTCTGACTATTCCAAGTCTTAGGCCTTCCTGTTCCATGCCTCCCTGGGGCCTTCCCCATCCCTGGCTCCTGTCCCCTCCACTCCAAAGATCCTCACTCGAGTGAGGCCCCTGGAAACCACAATTTCAGACTGGTGCAAACATTTAACAGAACACTCAAGTGTCCTGTCGGCCTCGATCTGCTTGAAAAAGATCCCAATGCATCTTTGGTGAAGGAGAGGACCCCCAAATTCCCTCCTGTCAGACTACACTCCGCTCCTAACAAGAAGAAGCCAGGTTTCCTCCAGGGAATTCTGGGCCAGCAAGCTGGCCCCCCGGATCCTCTGGCACTCCTGGGAGATTCCCCCAGGGCCCAAGTATGTCCTAGATCGGGATGGGTAGACTTTGGGGTGCCTGGGTGACTCAGTTGGTTAAGTGTCCGACTTCAGCTCAGGTCACAGTCTCGTGGTTCATGGGTTTGAGCCCTGCGTCGGGCTCTGTGCTGACCACTCGGAGCCTGGAACTTGTTTCAGATTCTGTGTCTCCCCTTCTCTCTGCCCCTCCCCCACTCACGCTCTGTCTCTCTCACTCTCAAATATGGAGAAATGTTTAAAAATTTTTTACAAAGGATGGGTAGATTTTGAGCACTCAGGGCCTATCTGCCTGTGCAGGGGACACCCACTGCAGTGACAATTTCTACCTGAACATCTACATCTTGGGTATGCCCTGGGAGGATCTAAACCCTGTCCGCTAAAAGGGGCAAATGGCGGCCTTCGCGGATGGGTTTGACTGTAAGGGCCCTGGTGGCCCTTGTCGCTATTGGCTCAGCAGCTCCTACCAGTTTACCAAATCCTAGTATCAGCTCCCTGCATTGCTAGGCTGTTGTTCCCTGACCCCACGACCCATTTCCTGAGCCCTCAGCTATTTTAATCCCTGGGAGGAAGGTGAAGCAGAAGGAGGCAGTGGAAAAGGATGGAGCCCAGTGTGGAGGCCGTTCTCCTGCCGACCTGCCCACCTGCAGGTGGTGCCCTGGATAGAGACGTCAATGCTTCATGGACAGGGTTGACCACCAGGCCCTACTGAGGCCAGGACAGCATATGAGGCCTCCTCCCCCCAGACCCTGGCAGGAGCTCCTGGCAGGATATCTGTAGTCCTGGGGTCACTACATCCCCCCTTCACTCTTCTAGAAAATCCACTGTGGGGCGCCTGGGTGGCTCAGTCGGTTAAGCTTCCGGCTTCAGCTCAGGCCATGATCTCACGGTTCACGAGTTCAAGCCCCATGTCGCTCTCTGTGCTGACAGCTCAGAGCCTGGAGCCTACTTCAGATTCTGTGTCTCCCTCTCTCTCTGCTCTTCCCTCATTCATTCTCTCTCTCTCAAAAATAAACAAACATTAAAAAAAAATTAAAAAAAAAAAGGATTTTAAAAACGTTCACTAAAGTGAGTGAGTTACCCCCCTCCCCCACACTCCAGCATTCCATGTATCCGGGTGTGAATTTCTGCTTGGGAGAGACTGATGGCTGAGAGAAAGCACACGGGGGAAGTGTGATAGCCTTGTGACACATGCAGCATGCGGGGGGGGGCGGGGGGGGAGGGGGGGCGGTACAGCTCAGTGGGTAGCCTGGGGGCCAGCCCTTCCCTCACCTGAGGCTCAATACTTCTCCGTGAAAAATGGGCCTCACAGTCCCTACCCAGAATCCTTCTGAGGTCTGTGCTAGGCTTGGAGGATGATTAAAGGGTGTGTTTGCCCCTTGGGTACTTTTTGAGGTCAAAACATGAAACTCTCATAATAATAACTTCATGTGAAATCTTTCTAACAGTGACTTCATTTCTAGCCGGGCCGTGTGTAGTGGTTAAGAACATGAATGCTGGAGCCAGGTCATTTGCAATTCAGATCCTGCCCCTTCCATGCACTGGGTCTGTGTCTTTGGGGGAATCACATTACCCCTTTGTGCCTCAGTTTCCACATCTGTAAAACAGGGATAAAAAGAATGCCTAACTCGCAGGGACAATGTGAACGTTAAATGAGGGAGTACATGTAAAATGTACTGGGCATGTAGCACTTACAAGTATTAGTTAGTAGTAGTATGATAAATGTCATTTAATGTAAAGCTTTAGTAGTGATAATTTGTATCAGTATTATTTACAACATTGGAAATAATGTATAATACCAGTAATACTAATTTAATGCACTCTGGAAACCTTAGTTTAACTCGTGATCCTGATAATCCCCCCAGAGATGTTACAAATATTTAATATGCTCATTTGTAATGTTTTTCTTATCACTCTGAAGCTCATATACTTCTTCCTGGTGCACAAGTCTCCCCAACTGAAAAATACCAATGCTTTAAAAGATTTCTAAGAAAACTCCTCCTCCCCAGTGATAATGTTCCCCACTATGAAGTCCTTACTGTGGATGATGAATCAGCATACTTACAAATCTCTTCTGTTCCCAAGAATGCAGGTGACAAATTTCTAAGGTCAACTCTTTCCTTGGAAGAGTTCCCTCTCCTCACTGTACAAGTCCCCTCTTTCACAAATACCCCATAACAAATACCCCTGTTGAGCTACCTACCACCTTATTCATAAATATCCCATTGACATATCCCCATGGATGATCTCCATTAACAAATCTCCCCATTCAAAAATACCTAGCGGCAATGTATCACCCACTGATGGATCCCACTGACAAATATCTCTCTTCATAATTACCCACCATTTGCATATCCCCTACTGACCACTCAGTTGACAAATCTATAAATGTCTTTCTATGACATAATTCCCACTGACAATCTTTTTTTAAAAGATTTTATTTTAACTAATCTCTATGCTTAACGTGGGGCTTGAACTTACAACCCAGAGATCAAGAGTCGCATGCTCCACTGATTGAGCCAGCCAGACACCCCCTCCCATTGACAATCTTTATTGACAAATCTCCCTATTCCTTTATCTAGACCCACTGACACATCTCCCCATTCAGACATGTGCATCGAAATTCCCCCATTGATAAACTTCCTTGTCCAATCTTCCCATTCAAAAATATCAACCATTGATATCTATCAATGATAAGCCCATTTAAAAATCTTTCCATTCATTGAAACACACCCTTCCTCGGGGTGCCTGGGTGGCTCGGTCGGTTAAGCGTCAGACTTCGGCTCAGGTCATGATCTCTCGGTCCGTGAGTTCCAGCCCCGCGTCGGGCTGTGTGCTGACAGCTCGGAGCCTAGAGCCTGTTTCGGATTCTGTGTCTCCCTCTCTCTCTGCCCCTCCCCTGTTCATGCTCTGTCTCTCTCTGTCTCAAAAATAAATAAACGTTAAAAAAAATTAAAAAAAAAAGAAACACACCCCTCCATATAGCCCCTATTGGTCGACCCTCATTGAAGTCTCCCCATTGAAATTTCACTACCTTAGATACGTCTAATTGGAAAATCCCCTTGGTGGAACAGCTCCCAATCTATTACTATATTACGGTATTACCATATATGATGACACATCTCTTCCCACCCCCCAGTGACAGATGAAGAGGTAGATTTCTTTTCCTTTTTTTAAAGCTTTTTAAAAATTTTTTAAATAATCTCTACACTCAACGTGGGGCTTGAACTCACAACCCCGGGATTAAGAGTTGCATGCTCCACTGACTGAGCCAGCCAGGTGCCCCAAATGAAGAAGTAGATTTCTATAATAAGACCAGCCCTTTCTCTTCTCAATAGTGACTGACACCTATGTCTCATTGTCCAGCCCTGGACACTTCCTATACAGGACTGGTGAAATCTGAAGACTACCTCTTATCACACTGTAGAGCTCCCTCCAAAGGAAACAATTAGGACACAAGTTGCCTTTCAGTGTGGGAATGAAGGCGGAGATTTTTTTAAAAAGGGAAGATAGGTTGAAAGTCTGTATAAGAAGCCATTAGAACCTCAGATACACTCCCGAACTCCTAATCCCCACTCCAGTAGAAGGAACTGAAAGAATAAAATAGAGGGTTCATGTGGGCAGGAATGCCCAGACTGTACTACCTGTTGTTGACTACTTATCTACCACTGGGGGCCTGATGCTGAACCTTTGTGGAGAGCTACAGCTCTGATGGATGGAGGTGGGGTCATTGGCCAGCGGCCCAGACTCAGTGTCCTTTCCCCCCACAATGGGGGCCTCCCCATGACCCCAGGCCCCTGGAAAGCAGTAGTGTTAGACAGGAGCTTCCCGAATCCTCTCCTGACTGGGGGGAGCTGGGCCAGAGAAAGATCATTCTTTCTTTTTAAAGTTTATTTTTTTTTGAGGGGGAGCAGGGGCAGAGAGAGAGGGCGAGAGAGAGAATCCCAAGCAGGCTCTGTGCTGTCAGCGTGAAGCCTGATGTGGGGCTTGAACTCACGAACCATGAGGTCATGACCTGAGCCAGTCAGACACTCAATGGAGCCACCCAGGCATCCCAATATTTTTTCTTTTTCCTTTGTTTTTTGTAAGCTCTATGCCCAACATGGGGCTTGAACTCACAACCCTGAGATCAAGGGTCACACACTCCACTGGCTGAACCAGCCAGGTGCCCCTCATTCATTTTTTTTTAAAGATCACTCCTCAACTCTCCCCCCACGTATGTTTCTCAAGCTCCTGCCATGAATCCTGCCTTCCTGCTGGTCACTGCTTTGCTCCTGGCTGTCTGTGACCACCCTTGGGCAAGCCTTCAGATGCTACCATCCACACCCCCATGCTATTTATTGTAACTCAGACATGGATAAGTCTAGGCAGGCTTCCAACCAGGGGCTCACAGTGAGGTTCCAGAAGGGTAGATAAACCCCCCTGAGGTGGTAGAACCTGCAGGGGAGTTGCTCTGCAAATTTTTTTTCAGAAGTCTTAGGGATGGGGGAAATCTTACTTGAACTCAAAAGGGCTTCCTGACACATTTCTCCTATCCCTAGTTCTCGTGGCTTAATTCCTGGGGCTCATCCTCCTCACTGAGACTAGGAGGCATCATGAATTCAAATCATGTAGGTACTTTGCCCACATCTTCCTCATACCTGTCTCCCCACCAAAATACAAGCCCCTTGGGGCGCCTGGGTGGCTTGGTCGGTTAAGCATCCGACTTCGGCTCAGGTCATGATCTCACGGTCTGTGAGTTCGAGCCCCGCGTCGGGCTCTGTGCTGACAGCTCAGAGCCTGGAGCCTGTTTCAGATTCTGTGTCTCCCTCTCTCTCTGCCCCTCCCCTGTTCATGCTCTGTCTCTCTCTGTCTCAAAAATAAATAAATGTTAAAAAAAAATTTAAAAAAACAAAAAACAAAAAAACAAAACAAAACAAAACAAAAAAACACAAAATACAAGTCCCTTGACCCTGCTCTGGCTGAGGAAATGGGGTGGGTCTCTGAGACCCAAAAGCTACTGATGTGATACTAAGATCCCATCCCCTCACCCCATAAATGCTCCTCAGTTTCAGTGTCCCTCTCCCTTTCCTCACTTCACAGACAATCAAGGTTCCTAAAGAGATTTTGAACCTCTGCTTCATAGAAGTACCAGAATATAAAGAACGATGTGGTTATATCTATCTACATGCCCACCAAGAACAGCTGTGGGGATATTCATGAGTAGAGTCTCTACCCTGCATGGACTCCTCATCCTCAAGCTTCTCCCCATATCAGCCCTGGAACAAGGTATCCCCTCCCCAGGGTATTTTCTCACGAGTGCTCCCCCCTCCCCAGGATACTGTGCTCCCCGTTTAGGCCAATCACAGCAAATTCTGTCCCCAACCCATACTGTCCTGAATCTTCAGGACTGACCACTTGTGGGTCACAGTTAGTCCTAGCCAAGGGACATCTGGTCACACTTTACTGACCCCCAAGAGTCAGGCATGACATCTGTCCCCTCTAGGCTCTTTGAGGGATGGGAACTTGCACTTCAAGAAATGAGTGGTGTATCCTTGGAAGGGGCTCAGAGGGGAGCATATCAGGGAGGCTTCCTGAATATCTGCAGGAAAGGGGGTCACTGGGCTCTGAGTGTGCCTCTCACGGATGCCTGCAGCCATAGCCCCACTCTTCCCTGTTCGGTGCTCTCCGTCCCCTCTGCCATCCCCTGCTCCTTTGCCAGGTTCCCCATTCCCTGCCCCCCTGGTCCTTCTCCATGTTCACTATCCCTCTCTCCCTGTTCCTGCTCCCTCTCCTTGCTCTCTTCTTTCCACCCTGCTCCCTGCTCCTCCCCTGTTTCCTCACCGTGAGCTATTCCCTTTCACTGTTCCCTGGCCCCTCCGCCCATTCTTAGTGCCTACTACTCTTCTCTCCCAGGACCGAAAGCCACGAGAAGAAGCATGGGGAGCAGTGTTCTGCCCAACCACATCTACATGCCTCCCTACCTAAATCCCAACCTTGTGCAGTGTCCATGGAGGGACACCTGTTGATTTGAACATGGGCAAGAACATGACGCCAGGAACTTGGCTGCCTTCCCTGGTGACCCAATATCTGCTGTTGAACCCTCAAGTACAGTAGCCTTGGACCTGGACTTCTACTCGGCCACAGTGAGTTGGGGACTCTCCACCTTGTAAGCCTCCTCAAGTCCCACTGGCTTCCCACAACTGTCCCCTCAAGCCTCCCCAAAAGACCGTCACCTTCCAACTGTGCCGGGGATCTATTTGGTCATGTAGTGTTTCTTTAAAAAAAGTTTTTATGTTTATTTATTTTTGAGAGAGAGGGAGAGGCAGAGTGCGAGCAGGGAGAGGCAGAGAGAGAGGGAGACACAGAATCTGAAGCAGGCTCCAGGCTCCGAGCTGTCAGCACAGAGCCCGACGCGGGGCTCGAACTCACGAACTGTGAGCTCATGACCTGAGCCGAAGTCGGATTCTTCACCAACTGAGCCACCCAGGCGCCCCTGGTCATGTAGTGTTCCTTGATCTGGATGCAGGCGATGGGAACGTGTTCGCTTTGGGAAATTTTAAGGAGCTGCACACTTGTGATGTGCCTGCTTTTCTGGACTTGTTATATCTTGGTGAAATTGGCCCCTCAAAAGAAAACTCCCCACATTATTAACACATCTCCCGTGTCCCTCCCTTCACTTCCTCACTCTCTCATGCCCTGTCCCTTTCACACAACCCCCACATCCCTGACACTGTTGATTCTCACTCCCAAGCACCCTCTCTTTCCCCACTGCACAGGGACCATGAATCCTGGGCCCAGAGAAGGGACTGGATCCAGAGAGGCCTTGGGGTAGGACTTCATCTATAAATACTTGCCGAGCCCTGAGTCAGCTGGAGTGTAGGCAGCAAGGGAGGGGAGGTCCCTATTCCTGCAGCAGCCCCCACCGCTAGGTCCGCTTGACCAAAAATCAGTTCACTCCATTATAGGGAAGCTGGGGTTAAAAGAAGTCAGGGCTGTGCTTAACAGAGTCCTCCCGTGTGCCCCATCCCTGACAGGTGACTATTTAGAGATGCTGAGCTGAGCAGCCCTGAGGATTCCTGGTGGCCTGCAGCCTGGATGGGAAGAGACAGGGTAGCAGAGCCAGAGTCTCAATATGTGCCTCCCACCACGTGATAGAGGATGGGTAACCTTCCAACCAGTGCCTCGAAGTACAGGGTGGGAGCAGACAGCTGCCACAAATCCAGGCCTGGCGTTTGCGCCTTCATGCCACACAGTGGGGTGGGGGACAAACGAGGAAATGTGAGCGGCAAGCTGGCCTGCGGGAAGTCTAATGCCTGTGCCCCCACCTGCCACCGTCACCCACCATTAGCTCTGTCTTCTTCCTGGCCTCTTAAGTCATGTTCTGTCTGTCTCTGACAAAAATAGCCTCTACACGGCCACAGAACAGCCACGGGGTGTGACTGCCCTACTAGACACCGGTAGTTAATGAGAAAATATAGTTATTAAAATAGTACTGCATTGGTACAGGTATAGAGAAAGTGACCAGGACTGGAACGGTGTCCAGAACCTGCCCCAGAAATACATGAGATTTTAGTGTATGACAGAGAAATTTGAAACTGGATCTCAACCTACTTCATACTTTATACAAAAATCAGTTCCAGGAGCACCCGGGTGGCTCAGTCGGTTAAGCGGCCGACTTCGGCTCAGGTCACGATCTCAGGGTTCATGAGTTCGAGCACCGCGTCGGGCTCTGTGCTGACAGCCTGGAGCCTGCTTCGGATTCTGTGTCTCCCTCTTTCTCTGCCCCTCCCCTACTCACGCTCTGTCTCTCTCTGTCTCTCAAAACCAACCAACCAACCAAACAAACACACAAAAACCATAGCTGGGGCGCCTGGGTGGCTCGGTCGATTGACCGACTTCGGCTCAGGTCACAATCTCACAGTTTGTGAGTTCGAGCCCCGCGTCGGGCTCTGTGGAGTCTGGAGCCTGCTTTGGATTCTGTGTCTCCCTCTGTCTCTCTGCCCCTCCCCTGGCTCACACTCTATCTCTGTCTCTCAAAAATAAATAAACATTAAAAAAAGAGAAAATTCCAAAGAGCACACAGAATAAAGGTGTTTGTAAGAGTGCTAAAAAAAGAGAAAAATCCA
Source organism: Lynx canadensis (assembly GCF_007474595.2). Classification (NCBI taxonomy): domain Eukaryota; kingdom Metazoa; phylum Chordata; class Mammalia; order Carnivora; family Felidae; genus Lynx; species Lynx canadensis. The sequence goes on from NC_044321.2 coordinate 41,085,458, forward strand.
TTTCACAACGAGGGAAAATTTGAATGTCAAAAACAAAGCTTGCCACGTTTACCATCCACACATTTCCATATGTATATGGGTCTATATACGGACTTTTAATTTTTCTTCCTTTAGTCTGTCAGACTGTCTATTCATGTGTCAGCATCATACTGTTTAAATTAGAAAACCTTCATAAAATGTTTCCTGGCAGAGGCATTAGACTCCCTGTGGACTGTGAGGTCTAATTCCACCCCCCCAACTCATAGCTTTTCTTTTTTTTTTTTATGTGGATATTCTTGCATGTTTGCATTTCCATATGAACTTCACTATCAACTTTCATCAGTTGCAGATAAAAGCTTATAGGTATATTTTGGGGGATGACATTGAATTTATGAATTAACACTTGAGAAGGGAAACTGACATCTTTATGATACTAATTCATCCTATCCAAGAACAAGGAATGTCTTTGCATTTGTGTAAGTCTACCTTTGTGTCTTTCAGGAGTGTTTTAAGCTTTTCCTCATGTAAGTTTGCATTACCCCTTGTTGACTTTATCCTGAAGTATTTTATCTTTCATTTGTTATCATAAATGGGGTTTTCTCTTCTATTATGCATTATATCTGGTTGTGTCTATGGAAACTAATTTCTGTTTTTAATATTTTTATTTATTTTTGAGAGAGAGAGAGAGAGAGTGTGCGCGTGTGTGCATATGAGTGGGGGAGGGGCAAAAAGAGGGAGATGGGGATCTGAAGCGGGCTCTGTGCTGACAGCAGAGAGCCCTACGTGGGGCTCGACTCATGAACCATGAGATCATGACCTGAGCTGAAGTTGGATGCTTAACCGACTGAGCCACCCAGGCTCCCCTGAAAACTAATTTCTATATGTTGATTTTATATTCTATTATATTACTGAATTCTTTATTGTTTAAATTAGTTTATTATTGGTTCTCTTGGGGATTTCCAGGGATACTATTGATATTGTCATAAATAGAGATATTTTTGTGCCCTTTTTACCCATTCTTACATCTATAATTATTTTTTCTAGCCTAACTGCATTGGTCTAATACCTCCAAGTACAGTGTTGAAAAGGAGAGGAGACAGCAGGCATCTGCCTTGTTCCTGATCTTAGTGGAAATGCCTTCCATGTTGTCCCATTCAGTTGATGGTAACTTTAGGACTGACATATATAAATTTTATCATGTTAGGAAGTTGTCATGGCACCTGGGTGGCTCAGTCGGTTAAGTGTCCGACTCTTGCTTTGGGCTCATGTCCTGGTTTCACCATTCGTGAGTTTGAATCCCGCATCAGGCTCTGTGCTGACAGCACAGGGCCTGCAGGGAATTCTCTGTCTCCCTCTCTCTCTGCCTTTCTCACGCTCTCAAAAATAAATAAATAAACATTAAAAAAATGAGTTATCAGTTGATTTCTATTTTTGAATGATTTTATCATTTTGTCAAAGCCTTTTAAAATATCTATGGAAATGATTGTATGATTTTCTCATTAGATCTATTAATATGTTGCATTATATTAACAAATCACCTATAAAGAACCATCCTTGCATTGCCAGAAGGAAACTCACTTGCTTGGTTATGCTACATAATTTTCTTAATGTAGTTTTGAATTCATTTGCTAATATTTCATTTAGGATTTTTGCATTGATATTCACGAGTGAATATGTGTGCATGATTTTTTGTGTGCAGTCAATGTTATAATTGGTTTAGAAAAACCATGTAGAAGTTTCTTTTCCTCTTCTGTTCTCTGGAACAATTTATTTGTCTTTGGGATTGACTGCTCTTTAACAGTTTGGTAGAATTCTCCTATGAAACCATCTGGGCCTGATGCTTTCTTATGAAGTAGTTCCTTACTTAGTTTCTCTATTTCTTTTATAGAAATTGGTCTGTTAAGCTCTAATGGGGTCAATTTTGGTAAACTGTGTATCCCTAGAAAATTATCCATTTCATTTAGGTTTTAAATTTTATCTGTTATATGCCTTTTTATATTTTGACTTTTGGAATCATGCTAATGTCTTACATTTAAGCCACAGATAGGGAAAAAAACCCTAAAATTTACTACAAGGAGAAACAAATTATATTTGAAATAAAATGAATAATGTAATCATGCTGAATGAACAATAAAATGAGCTAAACCAAGAAACTTTTGAATACAGTATTTTGACTGTATGTCCTCATCTAAAGACCTAAAAAGGGCCAACAAATTTCAAGCTCTACCTTACTGTTTGTTTTTCATAGTGGTATGGATGTTGAAATTCTAAAAATACATCTCTATATTGTAGGATTGAACAAATGAGTAGACATATTGATGATATTGGAGGCTAGGGTTCATGCTGTTATAGAAGAAAAATATAGAATGAGGGAAAGCTAAAAGGAACCCTGTGATGTGTTGGATTAGAATTGGAGGTATCAGTATGAACACATGAAATTATATATATATATATATATATATTCATATATAATATATTCATATATATTTCCCAGCACTATCTAATGACAAGGCCTAGAAGTAAAGATATTCTGATATCAATGAGTACATCTAGCTCCCATATCCTGGCTTTGAAATACTATTATATTAGGGCTGGGAAAGAAAAAAGTATATCTATCTGGAGGTGATACCAGTGGCCTATAAAAATCCTCTCCTTCGTAAAAGCAATGAGAATAGTAGCAAAAATTGTCAAAATTATTTTTTTCAGAACTCTAGAAAGTGACCAAAGGTTTATAACAATTCAGGAGGCACCTAGTCAGGAAAAATGGCTGAAACTCAGGAAGAACAGTAAGCTTTGTAGCATCTGAACTTTCCCTGTTCCCATCCTCTTCTCCACACCTCCACAACGGCCTTGAAAATCAACAGCCTTGCAATCTTGATGAAAACCAGCAGCCTAGCAGACACAGGAGGAGGCATAACAGGGTTGGAGCTTCCTCCCAAGTTCCATTCCTAGAGAACTATCTTCATTTAACCTGTCTTGGCACTTTCCTAGAAAACTCCATTCATGGGGCTTGTCTACTCGATTTGACTCAGAGTGCACCTAGTGTGAACAGCTTTCCCTGGGGGTTCTTTTCAAAAACAATGAGTAGCAATTGTTTAACACAGCAATGCTTAAGGCGGAGATTATAGCTAGGACAAACAACAAGCTGACCAAAAAAACCTAACAGGAAAAGTTGGGTAATGAGATATCCATAAGAGGCTTTGAAAAGCTCTGACATTCCTAGGAGTCTAGAAAGCCACAAATATGACTAAGCTGTGTGCCGGCTCAGGATTTCTGACTGACCTTGAGGCTCTGCAAAATCAGGAAGTAAAGGCTAAGGCAAGGTTGTAAATAGCCTGCCAGAGCGTTGAAGGCCTGCTCTGACATGCACACAGGACCCATCGGCAAAAGCTCAGAGACTTAATGGTTCTAGGTGTTTTTTTTTTAACTTTTTGAACATTTTTTAGTTTTATTTTTTGGAAGACAGAGAGAGACAGAGCACGAACAGGGAAGGGCAGAGAGAGAGAGGGAGACACAGAATCTGAAGCAGGCTTCAGGCTCTGAGATGTCAGCACAGAGCCTGACATGGAGCTTGAAGCCAGGGACACGAGATCATGACCTGAGCTGAAGTTGGACCCTCAACTGACTGAGCCACCCAGGCGCCCTGATGGTTCTAGGTGTTTAAAGAAATATCTGCTATTAATTACCTGACCCCTAAGCTAATGGAGTAGAGACTTCAGCGGCCATGTAGGACAAAGAATACAACCTTTATGGAACCAGTTCAGGAATGTCACTAAAAAAACAAAGAGCAAGAAAAACAAATCCTGGAGTTGGGGAGAGAATCTGATTTTCAGAGCTGCCATACTATATTATTTATAATGTTAATTTTCAACAGAAACTCATGAGACGTGCAAAGAAACGATAAAGTATGACCCAAACAGAGAAAGATAAAATATCCAACAGACATTGTCCCTACGGAAACCCAGATATTGGAATTAATAGACAGACTATAAATCAACTAATTAAAATATTTTCAAAAGACTAAAAGGAATCATGTCTAAAGAACTAAATAAATGTATGAGAATGAAGTTCTAACAAATAGACTATCAGTAAAAAGATAGAATTTATCAAATAATAGAATTCCAGAAGTGAAAAACACAATAACTGAAATAAAAATTCACTACAGGGGCGCCTGGGTGGCTCAGTCGGTTGAGTGTCCAACTCTTGGTTTCGGCTCAGGTCATGATTTCACGGTTTGTGAGGTTGAGCCCTGCGTTGGGCTCTGGGCTTGGGTTTCTCTTTCTTTCCCTCTCTCTCTGCCCCCTTCCCCCCAACTCTCTCTCTCAAAAATAAATAAACTTAAAAAAAATTCACTAGAGGGGCTCAACGGTAGATTCGAGCTGCCAGAGGGAAGAATCAATGAATTGGAAGGTAGGTCAACTGAGATAATCCAATCTGAGGAACTGAAAGAAAAAAAATAAACAAAATGAACACTTCAGGGGCCTGGGGAACACCCTCAAACATATAAGCTCACAAGTAACAGGAGTCCCAAAAGGAGACAGTAGAGAGAAAGGTGCAATAAAGAATATTAAAAGGAATAATGGCTGAAAACCTCCCACATTTAAGGGAAAATACTAACCTACATATCCAAGAAATTCACTGAACTTCAAGTAGGATAGAATCATAGAGATCTACATCTAGACACATCATAAACAAACTTACGAAAGCCAAAGACAAAGAGGGAATCTTGAAAGTAGTAAGAGGGAAGTGACCCATCCCATACAGGTGACCCTCAGTAAGATCAGTAGCTGATTTCTCATCAGAAACCTTGGAAACCAGAAGGTGGTGGGACAACATATGCAAAGCACTGAAAGAAAAAGACCATCATGTAAGAATTCTATGTTGTCCCAAACAATAGTTCAAAAATGAAGGAGAAATGAAGACATTTGCAGATAAGCAAAAAGTGAGATCGTTCATTACTAGGACACTTCTATAGGAAATACTAAGAGGGTCCTTCAGGTTGCAGTGAAATGTCACTAAGCAGTAACTTGAATCCAAATGAAATAAAGAGCACCTGCAAAGGTAAGTACATAGGTAAATACAAAAGACAGTGTGAATGCATGCTTTGTTTGTAACACTTAACATCCATCTAATTTATTTTTTTTTTTATTTTTTATTTAAAAAAAATTTTTTTTAACGTTTATTTATTTTTGAGACAGAGAGAGACAGAGCATGAATGGGGGAGGGCCACAGAGAGAGGGAGACACAGAATCTGAAACAGGCTCCAGGCTCTGAGCTGTCAGCACAGAGCCCGACGCGGGGCTCGAACCCACGGACCGCGAGATCGTGACCTGAGCCGAAGTCAGACGCTTAACTGACCAAGTCACCCAGGTGCCCCAACATCCATCTAATTTAAAAGACAACTGCAGCAAGCAATAATTGTAAGTCTGTATTTGTGGACACATGATGTGTAAAGATGTAATTTATGTTAGCACAATGGAAGAGTGAGAGACTAAACTTATTTAAAAATTTTTTTTTAATGTTTATATATTTTTGAGAGAGACAGAGCGTGAGTGGGGGAGGGGCAGAGAGAGAGGGAGACACAGAAGGGAGAAGCAGGCTCCAGGCTCTGAGCTGTCAGCACAGAGCCTGACCCAGGGCTCGAACCCACCAACCGTGAGATCATGACCTGAGCCGAAGTCGGATGCTTAACCGACTGAGCCACCCAGGCACCCCGAGACTAAACCTATAAAGAGGAAACTTTTAAAATATTTTTTATTAAAAAAAATTTTTAATGTTTATTTTTTAGAAAGAGTGTGAGTGGGGAAGGGGAGAGGGAGAGAGAGAGACAGACAGACAGAATCCGAAGCAGGCTCCAGGCTCTGAGCTGTCAGCACAGAGCCTGACGCAGGGCTTGAACTCATGAACCATGAGATCAGGACCTGAGCTGAAGGAGGACGTTTAACCAACTGAGCCACCCAGGTGCCCTTTCAATGCTTCACTTTAAATGATGGAGAAAACAACTAGACAGAGAATCAACAAAGAAAGAGAAGGTCCAACTAGACCTAATGGACATCTAAAGAACACTCCACCCTACAACAGCAGAATACACGTTCTTCTCAAGTGCACAAAACCAGAAAACAAGTCTCAATAAATGTAAAAGTACTGAATCATACAAAGTATGTTCTCTGACCACAACTGAATGAAATTAGAAACTACTAACAGAAAAAAAAAATATTGGGGAATTCCACAAACAGGTGGAAAGTAAACATGTTCCTAAATAACCAATGGGTCAAGGAAGAAATCACTGGGGGAATTAGAAGAGACTTTGAGACGAATGAAAAAAACACAATGTATCAAAAGTTAAGGTATGCAGCCAAAGTGATGCTTATAGGGAATGTCATAGCTTTTTAAATGTTTGTTTATTTATTTATTTATTTATTTATTTATTTATTTTGAGAGAGAGAGAGAGAGAGCGAGAGAGCAGGGGAGGGGTACAGAGAGAGGGAGAGAAAATGCCAAACAGCCTCCACTCTGTCAGCACAGAGCCCATCATGGGGCTCAAACCCCTGAAACATGAGATCATGACCTGAGCCAAAATCAAGAGTCAGACACTTAACCAACTGAGCCACCCAGGCCTCCCAAGGGAATTTCATAATTCTAAATGTGTGTATTTAAAAAGAAGAGAGAGAGCAAATCAATAACCCATTCTTCTATCTTCAGAAATTAGATAAATTAAGCCCAGAGCAAGAAGAAGGAAACAAGTAATAAAGATTAATACTTATTCTTGTCAAGCTATTCTAAAAAATAGAAGAGGAGGGAAAGCTTCCAAATTCATTCTATGAGGCCAGCATTACCCTGATACCAAAACCAGGCAAAGACACAATAAACTACAGAACTATAGGCCAGTATCTCCGATGAACATAGTTGCAAAAATTCTCAACAAAATATTAGCCAACCGAATCTAGCAATACATTAAAAAACTCATTTACCACAATCAAGTGGGATTTATTCCAGGGACGCAAGGGTAATTCAATATTCACAAATCAATGTGATACATCACATCAACAAGAGAAAGGATAAAAACCATACGATCATCTCAATGGATGAAAAGCATTTGACCGAGTACAACATCCATTCGTGATAACAAGTCTCAGCAAAGTAGGTTTAGAGCGAACATGCCTCAACATAATAAAGGCCATCTATGAAAAACCTACACCTCACATCATACTCAATGGGGAAAAACTGAGACCTTTTCCTCTAAGATCAGGAACAAGACAAGAATGTCCACTCTCACCACTTTTATTTAACATAGTACTGGAAGTGCTAGCCACAGTAATCAGACAAAAAAAAAAAAAAGGTATCCAAATTGGTAAGGAAGAAGTAAAGATTTCACTGTTTGCAGATGACATGATACTATATAGAAAAAAAAACCTTCAAGACTCCACCAGTAAAACTACTAGAACTGATAGCTGAATCCAGTAAAGTCACAGGATACAAAATTAATACATAGAAATCTGTTGCATTTCTTTTTTTATTTTTTTTAAAAAAAAATTTTTTTTAACGTTTATTTATTTTTTCAACGTTTTTTATTTATTTTTGGGACAGAGAGAGACAGAGCATGAACGGGGGAGGGGCAGAGAGAGAGGGAGACATAGAATCGGAAGCAGGCTCCAGGCTGTGAGCCATCAGCCCAGAGCCGGACGCGGGGCTCGAACTCACGGACCGCGAGATCGTGACCTGAGCTGAAGTCGGACGCTCAACCGACTGAGCCACCCAGGCGCCCCAGAAATCTGTTGCATTTCTACACACTAACAATGAAGTAGCAGAAAGAGAAATTAAGAAATTAAGAGAGGTGCCCGGGTGGCTCAGGTGGTTAAGCGTCTGACTTCGGCTCAGGTCATGATCTCCAGTTTGTGATTTGAACCACGCGTCAGGGCTCACTGCTATCAGAGCACTGTCAGTGCGGAGTCCACATCGGATCCTCTGTCTCCCTCTCTCTCTGCCCCTCCCCTGTATGCTCTCTCTTCTCTTCTCTCCCTCTCTCTCTCAAAAATAAACATTAAAAAAAGAAATTGAGAGAAATTAATAATCCAATTTATAATTGCATCAAAAATAATAAAATACCCAGGAATAAACTTACCCAAGGAAGTGAAAGACCTACACTCTGAAAACTATAAAACACTGATGAAAGAAATTAAAAACGACACAAGCAAACGGAAAGATATTCTGTGCTCATAGGTTGGGAGAACCGATATTGTGAAAATGTCCATACTACCCAAAGCAATCTACAGATTTAATGTAATCGCTATCAAAATACCAACAGCATTCTCCACAGAATTAGAACAAATAATCCCAAATTTGTATGGAACTACAAAAGACCCCAAATAGCCAAAGCGGCTTTGAAAAAGAAGAACAAAACTGGAAATATCACAATCTCAGATTTAAAGATACACTACAAAGCTGTAGTAATGAAAACAGTATGGTCCTGGCACAAAAATAGACACATAGGTTAATGGAACAGAACAGAGGCCAGACATAAACCCATGCTTACATGATGAATTAATCTGTGAGAAAGGAGGCAAGAATATGCAACAGGGAAAAGACAATTTCTTCAACAAATGGTGCCGGCCAAACTAGACAGCTATATGCAAAAGAATGAAACTGGACCACTTTTTTAGACCATGTACAAAAATAAACCCAGAATGGATTAAAGACCTAAATGTGAGACCTGAAACCATAAAATTCCTAGAAGCAAACATTGGCAATAATTCCTTTGACATCAGCCATAGAAAAAATTTTCTAGATATGTCTCCTTGGGCAAGAGAAACAAAAGCAAAATGAAACTATTGGGACTACACCAAAATAAAAAGCTTTTGCATAGCAAAAGGAACCACCAATTAAACAAATAAGCAACCTACTGAATGGGAGAAGATATTTGCAAGTGAGTAGGGGTTAATCTGATAAGGGGTTTATGTCCAGAATATGTAAAGGACTTGTACAACTCAACACCAAAAAGCCCACAAATAATCCAATTAAAAGTCGGCAGAGGACCTGAATAGACATTTTTCCAAAGAAGACATCCAGATGGCCAACAGACACATGAAAAGATGCTCAACATTACTAATCATCAGGGAAATGCAAATTAAAACCAGAATGAGGTATCACCCTACACCTGTCAGATGGCTAAAATCAAAAACACAAGAAATAACAATTGTTGGCAAGGATATGGAGAGAAAGAAACCCTCAAGCACTGTCGGTGGGAATGCAAATTGATGCAGCCACTGTTGAAAACAGTATGGAGGCTCTTCAAAAAATTAAAAGTAGAATTATCATGTGATCCAGTAATTCCATTACTGGGTATTTACCCAAAGAAAATGAAAACGCTAATTCAAAAAGATATACGCATCCCTATGTTTATTCTACCATTATTTACACTACCAAGATATAGAAGCAACCCAAGTGCCCATCGACTGATGAATGGATAAAGATGTGGGATATATACACAATGGAATACTACTTGGCCATAGAAAATAATGAAATCTTGCCATTGGCAACAACATGGATGGAGCTAGAGAGTATCATGCCAAGTGAAATAAGTCAGAGAAAGACAAATAGCATACGATTTCACTCATATGTGGGATTTAAAAAACAACACAAAGAATAAAAGAGACAAAAAGACCTAGACCCTTTTTGATTTTTTTTAAGTTTATTTATTTTGAGAGAGAAAGCAGGGGAGGGCCAGAGCGAGAGGGTGAGAGAGAGAATCCCAAGCAGGCTCTGCACTGCCAGCGTGGAGCCCCATGTGGGGCTTGAACCCACCAGCGGTGAGAGCATGACCTGAGCCAAAACCAAGAGTTGGGTGTTCGACCGACTGAGCCACCCAGGTGCTCCTAAAAAAACCCCTTAGACTCTTAAATATAGAGAACAAACTGGTAAGTTGCCAGAGGGGAGGTGGGTGGGGGAATGGGCAAAATGGATAAAGGGGATTAAGAGTACACTTATCTTGATGAGTACTGAGAAAGGTATAGAATTGTTGAATCATTATATTGTACACCTGAAACTAATATAACATTATGTTAATTATACTTCAATAAAAAATAAGTAATAAAGATTACAGTGGAAATAAATTGAAATAGAGAATAGAAAAACCATACAGAAACCAAAATCTGATTCTTTGAAAAGATCAACAAAACTGACAAACCTTTAGATTAAGAAGGACAAGAGAGAAAACTATTAAATAAGGAATGAGGGGCGCCTCCTGGGTAGCTCAGCTGGTTAAGTATCCAACTTTGGATGTTGGCTCAGGGCATGATCTCATGGTTCGTGGGACTGAGCCCCACATCACGCTCTGTGCTGACAGGGTGGAGCCTGCTTGGGATTCTCTCTCTCCCTCTCTCTCTCTCTGCCCCTCCCCACTCCTCAAAATAACTAAATAAACTTAAAAAAATAAGGAATGAAAGAGGGACATAACTACTAACCTTAAAGAAATGAAAATAATTTGAAGAGAGTACTATGAATAATTATATGCCAACAAATTAGAAAATCTAGATGAAGAGGACAAATTCCTAGAAAGGCACAAACTACCAAAACTAAAGAGGAACTGAAAAATCTGAATAATGCTATAAGAAATGAAGAGATTGAATGAGTAATAAAGAAACTGCCTACAAAGAAATGCCCAGGACTAGATGTCTTCACTGGTGCATTCTACAAATATTTAAAAAGAATTAACACCAATCTTTCACAGCTCTTCCCCAAAATAGAAGAGAAGGGAACACTGTCCATCTCATTCTGTGAGGCTACTATTACCCTGATGCCCAAACCAGACAAAGATGTCATAAGAAAACTATGGATCAATATCCTTTATGATTACAGATATCATAATTCTCAATAACATACTAACAAACTGAATCCTAAAAAGGATTATACACCAGACCAAGTGAGATTTGGTCCAGGTATGCAAATGTGGCTCAACTTGCACGGAACTCTAGTCATGTAATACACCATATTCATAGAATAAAGGGGAAAAAACCCCTACATGATCATATCAATAAATAGAGAAAAGACATTTGAGAAAGTTCAACATCCTTTCATGATAAAAACACTCAACAAACTAAGAATAGGAGGGAACTTTGTCAACACTTAGGTAGCAGTTAATATATACCAGATGCACTGTTCTTTTTTAAAAATTTTTTAATGTTTATTTATTTTTGAGAGAGAGAGGGAGAGGGATGGAGTGTGAGCAGGGGAAGGGCAGAGAGAGAGGGAGACACAGAATCCGAAGCAGGCTTCGGCAGGCAGTGGGGTTTGAACTCCTGGACCACAAGATCATGACCTGAGCCGAAGTCGAGTGCTTAACCGACTGAGCCACCCAAGTGCCCCCAGATGCACTGTTCTAACGAGTTTAATTCTCACGCCAACTCTGTGAGGCAGGAACTATTATTACCCACATTTTGCAGATGGGTAAACTGAGGCACAGAGCATTAAGTAATATTTCCTATGTTAGGAAGCTAGTAAGTTGTAGATCTAGGATTCCAATATAGAAATTCTGGCTAGACTCCATGCTCTCACCCACAGTCAGCTATCCTGTCTCTCAAAGAATGTGGAATAAGAATAATGACAAACAAATTGGGTTTCCTGACAACTAATGATTTGATTTTCATTTGTAAGTAAACTTAATTCATAACACTGTTAACTTATATCAGTAACCATAATTTGTAATACCAATAAGAATTTTAAATAGTAAATCCAATGTTTATTTAGCCAAGTTGGTTATTTAACCAATGTTGGGTCAATATTGATATTTAACTGTAAATTTAATTCACAAAAGTGGTGATAATTATTTGCATAAGCAAACATAATTTATAATGTTGCTAAAAGTTTGCAAAATTCGTTGTAAAATTTGATGGCATCAGTAATGGTGATTCAATTTCTATGTGTGATGAAAATCTGATCCATAACTGTGGCACTCACAATTTATATTAGTAATTGTTACTTTAATATCAGTAAATATTCCTAATATAAACTGGAGTGTTAACCATATTAATGATGATTTCCATTAGAAACTATCAGATAGTTACTTGTAATTTATATCAGTAATCTTAATGTGTAATATTGGCAATAATTTATAATAATATTTTACAACATACTAATGGTTTAATTTCTCACATGAAAATCTTAATTTGTAACACTGGTAATAAACTGTAATATTAGTTATAATATTTGATATTATTAATGATAATGTAATTTCTATGAAGTATAATATAATTCAAAACAGAGACTTATAATTTATATTAGAGCATAATTTCTAATATGACAATAATTTATAATAATAGTTATAATCTCTGATGACACTAGTAATGATTATTCAATTTCCATTAGGAACTATAATTTGATTCATAACATTGGTACTCAGAATTTACATCAATAACAATAATTTGTAGTGAGTTGTAATATTAATGATTATATTTTATGATAATAGTAACCAACAATTCAATTGCTATTTGTAAACAATTTAAGTAGTATTTTTTTAAATGTTTATTTATTTTTGAGAGAGGGAGACTGCATGTGAGCAGGGGAGGGGCAGAGAGTGAGGGAGACACAGAATCCGAAGCAGGCTCCAGGCTTCGAGCTGTCAGCACAGGGCCCGACGCGGGGCTCGAACTCACGAACCACAAACCGTGAGATCATGACCTGAGCCCAAGTGGGACACTTAACCGGCTGCGTCAACCGGGCACCCGGGTCTTTGTAAACAATTTAATTTGTAACATTGCCACTGATAATTTGATTGCCGCTCCTAATCTGGAACATTGGTCACATTTCTATCAGGAAGCACATTTGACAATATTAGTAACAATGACTTGCTTTCTATACGTAGTATAATCTGATTCATTGCAGTAGATCTGTCCATTTACATTAGAAGTCAATGTTTAATACTGGCGATAAGAGATACTATAAGTAACAGGATCAATGATGTAAATAGCCCTTGTAAGCACAGAAGTAAATTCGTAGTATTAATAAACCCTGTTGCGAAGCAACTTCACTCTCCACATGCACACACTGGCCGAACTGGCTGCCAGCACGCCATTGGTAACATGACGCTTCTCCCTCCTGCCCATCCTACTCCCCCAGACTCACCATCTCCTTGTGATTGGGGTAGAAGGTCTGATCGATTAGAGGGAATTCCTCTGTCCCCAGTTTCTTGTGCAGTCGAACCATCTGGGCGAACTATGAGAGAGTCAGGAGAGATGGGTCAGCAAACCTTTCACCTGGACAGTCTCCAAGCTAGGATTCCAAGCTTCCCAACTTTCTCAGCCCCCCCAGCGCATGGTGGTTTTGAGCTCCTGCGTGCACGCATGCATGAGGCAGTCCCTCTGCCAGTAGCACCCTATCTGTCACTTACCACCCAGGGCTTGTCACAGAAGTTGTAGACAGAATGCAAAGAGTTAACGCTGGGGATTCCAGCGTACTGCAGCCCAATGACCAAACTGCGGTAGTCTCCGTTCCGAGCCATGCTGAAGGCGTGCTGGCGGATCAGCACAAAGTCCGGCTTCAGAGACCTGGGGTGGCAGGGGTAGAAGTGTCCAGGGTACCCCCAGAAGCTCCCCATCACCCTCAGAACAAAAACCAACTTTCTAAATCTCCACAGCTCCTAGAAATGGCAAGGAAAAGTGCCTTCTCACCCCAGCACACATGCACAAGCTGTTTTCTCTGGCACAGGCACCCTTTCTGCCCTTTCCCCATCTGGCGACCCCCCGTTAAGCCTTTCCTACCTGCTCCTCTCCTTGCCAAGGTCACCTAGCAGCCTACCCACTCAGCTCTGACAGCTCCCTGGTCACAATCTCTCAGACTATTAGCTGTCCTCAAAGGATGCTGCCCAGAATAAATTCCATCCTCAGGGCCCCTACACTGGCTCTTCCCTCTGCCTGAAACATTTCCCCGCTAGATACGCCCACATAGCTCTCCTTCACCTCCTTCGGGTCTTTCCTCAAATGACTCTCACAATATTGGTCTGCCTTATCCAAATTGCAGACCCCCTCTGTCATCCAACAATCCCTATATCCCTTTGCTGCTATATATTTTTTCTTAGCACCTTTACATTTTCTTTTATTTTCATGTTTGTTTATTATTTTTTTAATTTTTTTTCAACGTTTATTTATTTCTGGGACAGAGAGAGACAGAGCATGAACGGGGGAGGGGCAGAGAGAGAGGGAGACACAGAATCGGAAACAGGCTCCAGGCTCTGAGCCATCAGCCCAGAGCCTGACGCGGGGCTCGAACTCACGGACCGCGAGATCGTGACCTGGCTGAAGTCGGACGCTTAACCGACTGCGCCACCCAGGCGCCCCGTGTTTGTTTATTTTTAAGAGAGAGCATGCGCGCGCAAGCAGGGAAGGGGCAGAGAGAGGGGGACAGAGGATCCAAAGCCGTCAGCATAGATGCGGGCCTAGAGCTTGTGAACTGCAAGATTGTGAGCTGAGCTGGAGTTGGAAGCTCAACCGACTGAGCCACCCAGGTGCTCCCCACCTTTACGTTTTCTTATTTGTTTATTGTACGTATCCCACAGTCGAATATAAGCTTCCTGAGGGCAGAGGGTTTCGGGGGGGGGGGGCTTTTTTGGGATCTGTACATGCTCAAGGAATATTTTCTGATTTAGGGGCGCCTGGGTGGCTCAGTTGGTTAAGTGTCCGACTTCAGCTCACGTCATGATCTCACAGTTTGTGGGTTTGAGCCCCACCTCGGGCTCTCTGCTATCGGCACAGAACCTTCTTCTGATCCGCTCTGTCCCCAACTCGCATGCTCTCTCTCCCTCTCTCAAAACTAAATAAACCTCAAGAAAGAAAGAGAAATATTTGCTGATTTAATAACTAAAACGTTTGGCTTGTGGTCTGCTAGGATCCTTGGCTCTGCAGAAGAGAACTTATCTTCCCACATTCTGTACCTAATTTTTTTAATTGACATATAACATTGTATAAGTTTAAGGCATAAAACAGGTTTCTCACACACACACACACACACACACACTGTGTGTGTGTGTATATATATATATATATATACACACACACATATATGTTTATTTATATATTTATGTTTATTTTTGAGAGACAGAGACAGAACACAAGCAGGGAAGGGCAGAAAGAGAGAGGGGGGAGACACAGAGTCCGAAGCAGGCTCCATGCTCCAAGCTGTCAGCACAGAGCCTGATGCGGGGCTCGAACCCACCAGCTGTGAGATCATGACCTGAGCTGGAGTTGGACGTTCAACCAACTGAGCCACCCAGGTGCCCCGACACGCTTATATATTGTCATAGGATTGCCATTGTAGGGCTATTTAGCACTTCCATCATGTCACACAATTATCATTTCCTTTTTGTGGTGGGAATAATTAAGATCTAGTTTCTTAGTAAGTTTGATAATTTTGATACAGTATTGTTATCTTTATTCATTGTACTGTGCATTGTATCGCCAGGGTTTAATTATCTACCAGTTGTAAGTTTCTAGCCTTAAAAAGCTCTCCTATTCTACCCCCACTCAGCCTCTGGTAACCACTACTTTACTCCCTGTTTTTATGACTTTGGCTTTTTTAGATTCCACAGACAACAGGTAATCATACAGTATTTGTCTTTCTCTGTCTGATTAATCTCACTTAGCATAATGCCCCCGAGGTCCATTCATGTTGTTGAAAATGGCAAGATTTCCTTCTTTCTCATGGGTAAGTAATATTTCATAGTATATGCAGACCACATCTTCTTTATCCATTCATTCACTAATGGGCACTTAAGTTGTTTCCGTATCTTGGCTACTGTAATATAGCTAAGTTCTTGCTCACAGAAAAATGGGTGGGGAGGTGGGGGCTTCTCCCTCAGCTCTAAGGGAGTTCTTATTCTTCTCCCATAACTCCAAATTAACCTTTCTATACTTACCGCACGACCTTCACCCCATTCCGAAGAACTTCCACGTCCACAGAGAATCCACCATTGGCGTGAGCCACGAGGTTGAGATCAGAGAATTCAGCCTAGGAAAGAGAAAAAAAATGGTGATTCAGCCAAGTCACATGAAAATGACCATCCAGTTTTCAATCTGGACAGCTGACCCCCAGCTCCATCCGCCCCAACTAACCTGTTCTACTTTAATGTCAATTTCTCCATGGATCTTTTTCCCTTTGAAGTATTTTGCCCTGGAGAGGAAAAGCAGAGCACATCCGTCAGTCTCAGGAAGACAAAACCCAGGCCAGTCCTTTGACCCTTTTACCCCTCCAGTGCTACTAGAGAAACCATAACGTGCTTCGCGATTGTTGAAACACTTTGAAAAGCTCAACAGCGCTTTATGAACGATAAAGTGTGTGGTAATCCTCACGGAGGTATGTCAGTGTCAAAGGACGAGGCGAACTGTAAAAATAAGTCCTTAAACTGCAAGTGGCAGGCAGGCCCTCCTCAGAGTATGGTCTGCTCATCACATTGCTACCGTAAGTGTTTTTGAGAAAAGTTTTGCAAAACGAGGAGTGCTTTGTAAGCTGTAACACACTTGGAACTTGCACGGAGGTTCGTAAATGGCAAAAAAAAAAAAAAACCCTTAGAGAATGCATAATACATGAAGTGTGCCAGGCTATGTCTCAGCGCCTGTGTCTGCTCGTGTGGTCTGAAGCGTCTCTCTGCTCTCTGGCCCTTTCCTGCGGAGGGGCACATTTGCCACGTGTGGCTGTGTGCTATGAGGGACGCAACGGTGGGGGGCAGCTATACAAAAAAGGAGGAGCAGGTTGAGGGTGCAGGCTGGCGGTGGTTCTGAGAAGCCAGAGCCAGCAATGATGGGGGTGGGGAGGGATGCAGCTGAGGACAAGGGGAAGCCATAGGAGGGAAGAGGGGTAGGAGCAGCAGTAGAGGGATCATGAACTGCCATGTCACTGTCCCCGGGCCCAACCTCAGCTGCGCTTGATTTCCAGTGGCGTCCTCGCCCAGGCCCAGGATTCCTGCTTGACAGGCTTCTCTGCCCATGGAAGCTCATCTCCAGTCATACAAGACGGATGAGGAAAGGAGCCACTCTCAGGGTTACCTATGTGCACACATTCAGGGTCTCTGACACACGCACAGCACAAGCAGGCCCTAGTGACTTCACTGACATGCCCCAAAGACCCCAAGCACGGCCGTTTTCTCCTCTCCCTCTCCCTCCCTCCCAACCTCTCTCTCCCTCTGTCTCTCTCTCGCACACACACGCACGCACAAACACTCCATTACTGACACTGTCCCCTCACAAGTGTTGGAAGAGAATTTCTCTGAGACCTGCACATTTTTCGTTTATAAAATAATGATGAGCGTAGACTATATCACTGTCTTTCAAACTTTGTTTTGACCATAAGCATAGTGAATACTGTGGCACTCTGCTCAGATCTCCTCTTCAGGGCCAATGCACCCTGGATGTCAGCTGCTAACAGCTTATGGCTATGTCCCGCTGAGAACTGGCTTCTGTCATAGGGAACTTGGCCTTGGCCAAGGTTACACCTACTTCAGGCAGCCCATGTCTTATATCTGGTTTATGAGTGAGTACAAAGGCTGGCCTCTTTGCCTCAACAGAGGCTGACTCTGAAGGACCATCCCAGCCCCAGAGGTCCCCCTAGGATCAGCTGAGGCCTCTGGCGCAGCTGTATTGTGGACCAGCTTCTCCTTCTGCCCAACCCTCCCTCCTCACAGGTATTGCTTCCAAAGGCACTCCCCAGTAAGCCTCCTGCATATAAATACCTGCCTCGAAATCTCTTTCCAGAGAACCCGACCTAAGACTGTGGGCCAGAGATGTCAGTAATGGGAAAAGATGCAGCGTGGGGTTTATTCTCATGAGTGTGGGCCCCTGGGCTTTGGGGGTAGCAGTGACTTTTACTGGTGGTGAACTGTAATGAGGTACTGGTGGAGGGGGATGTTATCAGTTGGCGAAATATCCCTGGTACTTGAGAGGTGCGAGGGAGATGGTAACCAGGCTTGGGTGACGATTTGCTAAACACCATTGATCGGGTGAAGAAAGATCTGACATGTTCAGGGTGAATAATCACTGATTCAAAGCACAATGTGAAAGCCCGAGGATCCCCTTGGCTACATTAAAAGGGACCCTAATCTTCTGCAACTAGAGGGCAGACAGAGGGGAAGACCAGGCTTCGGACATAATTATAAGTGTAGCAGAACTTCAGAGAAGGTTGAATTCTCAGGCCCAGGACATCTCCTATACCATGTTCAGGGTCCTAATGGGACAAGAGTGAAGCCCTGAAACTTGAGGTGGGGCTATCTGGGAAGACGCATGTAACACCTTGAACTTATTGATTCACCTGAACCCACTGGGCCTGCAGAAGTAGCCCATTCCTCCTTGTTAGAATATAAACCTTCCTTCTACTTGAAGATAATACAGAGACCTCAATGAAGCAGGTCCCTTATAAAACAAAGCTTGCCCTTTTCAGAATCTACCCCCTTCCCCTCTTAGCAACCAGATCAATAAGCAGGGTCAAATCCTAGCACATCCGAATGGAGAAGTTCTAAGCTTGCAAAGGAAGGAAAGAAATAATACTTAGAGGCTGAAAAATCTGGCCAATATATGTTGGCAGGAGCTGTAAAAGTGCATGACACTGGATCCTAAGGACAATGGACCAAAGAGGTGGAACATGAAGTTGGACAACTTAAAAGGACCACTGTGTCCTTAAAAGGACCGGCAAGGACTCTAGGAGATGCTGCTGATACACTGTTGGATGACTTGTGGAAGCCTGGAGAGAACAATGGTCCACACCAAGTGACGCAGAAATGCCAAATCTTCCATGGAGGATTGTGGAGGAAAGGATCAAAGGATTCAAAGAAGCAGACATGTTAGAGAAGATATACTATGTAAGTCTAGAAAACTCATCCACTGACTATGTTCTATCGGAGGGCCCAGAGGATATGCCCAACTTAAAAAATCAATAAGGCATATGCTAGTGAGAGTGGCACGACCCATGCTGAGCAGCACGGTAGTGTTAAGGTAATAAATGAGGACCTGTCTCAGGTCCTGCTCACAGTGGGTCCGCTGGGTCCACAGGTCCACCCAGTGGTCACTTCTTCGCTTCACAAATGCATAATTAAAATGGACAGTCCTGGGGGCTCCTGGGTGGCTCAGGTGGTTAAGCATCCACCTCTTTTGATATTGGCTCAGGTCATGATCTCACGGTTTGTGAAATCGAGCCCCGCATCGGGCTCTGCACTGGCAGTGTGGAGCCTGCTTGGGATTCTCTGTATCTCTCCCTCTCTTTGCCTGTCCCCCCCCCCTTTTCTCACTCTCTCTCTCTCTCTCCCAAAATAAATAAACATTTTAAAAAATAAAATAAAATGGACATGTCTGTAGTTGTCAGAACCCCTTCATGGGTTCCTTGGTTTGTGGGGTAAGAGTTATTGTGGTGGGGAAGTCCAAATGGGTGCCTCTGAAACTACACACCCCTCCCCTGATCAAATCAGCAACCAAAGATAATATTATATCTATCCTAAGGGTGATGGTGCAAACTAGTCCTAGTGCGGCAGGTGGCCACTGACTCAGTGAATGCACTCTTTTCGATTCTGATCAGAAACATTTCGCATTCACATGGGACTGACAGCAATATTTGTTTATGGCCTCGCCATAGGGCTCTGCTACCTTTCTCATCCTGTATCGTCATATAGTCCAGAGGGACTGGACCGTCTGGACATCCCACAGAATATCACACTGGACTCCTCTATCAATTACATCATATTGATTTGGCAAGATGAGCAAGGCATGATTAGCACCCTGTCTTGCCAAGACACAGGCACTCCAGAGGGTAGGGGATAAACCCTACAAGGACCCAGGGGCCTGCCACCTTAGTAAAACTTTTGGGGACACAGTGGTCCAAGGCCTGCCAGGACAGCCCCTCCAAATGATGGGGCGAACATTGCATCTTGCACCTCCCACCATAAGGAAAAAAAGCACAACACTTAGTAGGTCTCTTCAGGTTCTAGAGGCAGCACATCCCACACCTGTAAATACTGCTCTGATTCATTTTTCAGATGCAGCATAAGGTTGCCTCCCCTGAATGGGGGCCGGAGCCGAAAGGGCTGTGCGGCAGGTCCAGGCTGAGGTGCCAGCAGTCCTTCCACTTAGGCCACATGATCTGGCAGATCCTACCATACTGGAGGTGTCGGTGGTGGGAAGAGATGCGGTGTGGAGCTTCTGGGAAGTTTGAGTGGGAGGCCCCTGGGGTTCTGGAGCAAGGCCATGCCATCTGCAGCACAGAATTCCGTGACTTTTGAGAAACGATTCCGGGTGCGGTACTGGGCCCCGGTAGAGACAGAATGCTTGACTATGGGGTACCAGGTGATTATGCACCCAGGTGCTCATTAAGGGCTGGGTCTTGCCAGGCCCACCAAGTAATTAAGTCAGGTGGACCCAGCAGCTGGGATCAAGCTCAGGCAGGACTGAGCAGGTAATCTAGCGCCTCCCTCAGCTCCCGAGGGAACCCCTTATGACCAGCTGATGAAGGAAGGAAGAAAAAGCCTAAGCTTGGTTCACGGGCGGACTGGCTTGGTATGTGGGGAGAAGCCCAAAACGGACAGCGGCTGTACTACAGCCCCACTCAAGAGTGGTCCTGAAAGACAGTGGCAGAGCTCCCAGTGGGCAGAGCTTTGGGCTGTGCGCCCGGTAGTCTACTTAACAGGGAAAGAGAAGTGGGCCAGGATTAGAATATATATTCGCTGATGGGCACTGGAGGATGGCTTGGCTGATCAGAGGCCTTGAAGGAAAAATATTAGAAGATCAGGACAAGGAGTATCAAGCCAAGTGAAATAAGTCCGTCAGAGAAAGACAAATATGTGATTTCACTCATACTGTGGAGTTTAGGGAACAAAACAAACGAGCAGAGGGAAGAAAGGGGTGGGGGGAGAGAGAGAGAGAGGGAGAGAGGCAAACCAAGAAACAGACTCTTAATTATAGAGAACAAACTGATGGTTATCAGAAGGGAGGTGGGTGGGGGGATGGGTGAAATAGGTGATGAGCACTGGGTGATGTATGGAAGTATTGAATCACTACGTTGTAGACCTGAAAGTAATTTAAATAAAAACTTAAAAAAAAAAAGATCAGGACAAAGAAGTCTGGGACACAGAAACGTGGGTGGACACATGGGGGTGGACATGGGAGGGGGCAAAAAGTGAGGAGTGAAGATCTTTGCATTGTGTGTTAACACCCACCAGACGGCATCCACAATGGAAGTGGCACTGAACCACCAGGTAGACAGAATGAGTCAGCCAGATGATGTCAGCCAGCCTCTCAAATCAGCCACCGCAGTGCTAGCAGATGGGCACATGAATGAAGTAGCAACATTAGCAGAGATAGAGGCTATAAGTGGGGCTTACCACGCTATTGCCGAGGGTCCAATCTTCCAGCAACAGAGACCACCACTGAGTTCCTGACATGGTGCCTTCCCTTAAGAAGACCAACTGGCCACATTGAGGCCAGCCGACTACATCGGGCGCCTTCCACCCCGGAAAGACTAATGATTCATTTGTACTGGAATATTCTATATGCGGGTTTGCCTTTCCTGACGGCAGGACCATAGCCAGTATCCCTGTCCAAGGACTTACACAACGTTTGATTCACCAGTATGAGATCTCTCGTAACACTGCATCAAACCGAAGGGCACACTTTACAGCAACGGAGGTGCCAAATGGGCCCATGACCGTGGAATCAACTAATGACGTTATATACCACACCATCCGGAAGGTGCTGGCCTGAAACAACTTGTTGCGGCCACCGCTAAGATCCTAGCTTGGAAATGATACCACGAAAGAATGGGGCACCATCCTCTAAAACACCCGAAATCGACAACCCATCGTTTGTGCTGTGTTCCCAATAGGTAGAATACGCGGGTCCGGGAACTCAGAGGTGAAAGTAGGAGAGGCCCAGCTTACCATCAGTCCCAGTGATCCACTTTTGGAATGTGTGCTTCCTGTTCCCTCAAGGCTCTGCAAGGTTAGAGGTCCTGGTTCTCCAAGGGGTAACATGCTACCAGGGGACACGGCAAGAATCCTATTACATTCTAAGCTATGAATGCCACCTGGACACTTCAGGTTTCACATGCCAAACGGATATGAAGAGGAATGTATCACTGTCTTCGCAGGGGTACATGACCTTGAACATCAGGAGGAGGTAGGGCTGCTATTGCACAGTGGGGGCAGGGAGGAATATGCATGGCACCCAGGTGATCCACTTAGGCATCTGTTGGTACTCCTTGTACGACTTTGGTGGCAAATGAACAAGTACAGCAGCCACAGCCTTGGAAGGGCATGGGGACCAAGGGCTAAGGGATCCCTCAAGGATGAAGGGATGAATCACTCATCGGGTAAGCCGCTGAGACCAAGAGAGGTGCTAGCTTGGGGTGAGGGGAATCTAGAATGTGTCGCAGAAGAAGGAGACCAATGCATATCATTTATTTATGCCACTTTTATCACGTGCAGCAGTGGGGGCTGTCGCTCATCCCACTAACCGTGTTCTTTCAAGCTTCCTCCAGGAAACAAGACCAATTACAGTCCTGTTCCCAGGCTGCAATGCTGTTCCCAGACAGGATAAACTTACTCTAAGAAGCAAGTGAATCTGAGCAGTGCAAGTAGACTCTGTGCTCCGCCCAGAACCTCACGCCTCCCACCTGCACCTTCAGGCCTACCCATCTCTCTCCGGGCTTCTGGGAATATGTGCTACTGATGGCCCCCAGTGCTGTCCCTCACTGGGAGTTGGCCTCTGCAGGAGGGATTTGCCTTCCCCATGATTATGCCTCCTTCCAGGGGGCAGCCTGTGGTTAATGGTTGACTGATGTAAGAATACAAAAGCCTGGATACCCCGCCCCAACTGGGGTAACTCTGAAGGGTCATTCTAGCTGCAGAGCTCCCCCAGAGGATTGGCTGAGGCTTCTGTTGTGGCTGCATCATCGCTCAACCTTTCCTTCTGCTAAATCCTGTTCCCTCACTCCTCCCCCGCAACAGGTGTTGTTCCCAAGAGCTCTCCCCAAGAAGACTGCACACAAACCTCAGAGTCTCAGGGCCTGCTTCCAGGGAAGTCTAAGAAAAGAAGCCACAGTAAGAGATATAGTTTATATAACCCACTATATACATAGATACATAATTACCTGCCCTATATATGTAATTTATATTATATGACATCTGTAATATGTTATACAGCAAATATAGTATGGCTTATATAATATATAACATATATTTCATATCACATACTATGTGTATATGTACCTAGAAAGTATATAAATATACATATATAATTGGAAGAAAGCTTTAGTAAATTACCTTTACTGTGTGCAATGGAGTCTGATATTTCCTACTCTATTCTATTCCATTTCATGAAGAAAAACATACACATATATGTATTATATACTATAAACCTATTATATAGCAAATGTATTATATAGTATATGTCACATATAATATATGGTATACATTACTGATTATATTTCTTGGAGTAACAGTTACACTAAATAATAATAATTGCACTTACAATGTGTAACATATTCTTGTTATGTTCTATTTTCATTTACACCGATTCATGAAGAAAATGAAATGCTGGTCACAAGCCAACAGGTGAGCCACAGTTTGAAAAAACACTGAACCAAATTATCTCTAAAAAGAGGAGATGAGTCTCAACTCAGAGTTCGCAACTTTAAGCCACAGAGGATTTGAGACCCAGGAGAGAACGAGAGGGGTGAGGTTTGGTGGGAAAGTTGTCAGACTCTATCTAAGTGTACAATCCATTACAGACTGCACAATTCCTCCTTTATTCCAGGCTGGAGTGCGGATGGTACTCGCTATGCCTGCAGGTTGGTGATGCAGAGGTCTCTGTTTGCCATGCGGAGCCTGATGTACACGGGATCTTTGTCCATCCCATCCCATCTATAGAAGACACTAAATAAACATTTGCTAGATTGACTGGAAGAAAAGACTAGCGCAGCTGCTGGGGGTGTTCTGAGACACAGAAGGAGAAGGGAAGAACCTTTCACTGAATTCAGCAGGTGCTCAATGAATGCTTGTTGGAGTTGTGATTATGGAAAGGGGGAGGGTCTTGTCAGTATCTGGGAGACAATTGGTAAATGTTCAATTGGATGAAGGAAAACACGGCAAAGAACCTTCTTGGAGTATAGGAGTGGAGAAGGGAAGTCTAAAGGACGGTGGTTACCAATATACAGCAGGGGCCCCATTAAGGTTTGTTGACTTCAGTGGAGCAAAGTTAGCCAGGAAGATGGCTCCTGTGTGAGTGGGTGTTGGTGAAGGAATTAGAGCATGTGTTTAAGAACTGCTTTATGGATTGATGGAGCAAAGAGGATGTGGTTGTTTGAAAAGAATACAGTAAGAGATTAATAAATGCTTTTCGGATTAATTGGTTGGGGAAGAGCAGGTGGGAAGATGGCTACTAAGTGGGGGAAGGGACCTAGCCAGAATACAGTAGGTGCATATTATGAGCTTTCAGGATTGCCTAGTGTCAAAGGCAGGATGGAGATTGTTGAAGGGCGAATTGGGGCTACAAGGGGGGGAGGGAAAGAGGCACTGAATATAGGGTTCTTAGTATACAGTAAGTGCTCATTAAACAATTGTGGGCTTGAATGGACGAAAAGGCAAAAAGAATACAGCTGGTGGTTGGGGTTAGAAGGAAATGGCACTGAAGGAGAGTTCTTCCTGGTATATAGTAATGCTAAATGAATGCCTCCCACATTCTGACACATGGAAAGTATGCAATAAATATCTGTAGAATGAATAAATGGCTCTGAATAGAGAGAAAGGCTGCTGGGTAAAGGCTCCTGGGGTGGAGGGATGATCTAACTAGTAAAAAGCTGGTAACTCAATAAATTTATATTGAAGTAGACCCCTGGAGAGAGAGCTCTTGAGATGGGGCAGCAACTTCCAGACTTGGAAAGGGGATGTTGAGAACGGCCCTTATACAGTAGGAACTCAATAAGTGTTTACTGGCTTAAACAGAAGAAAGACCTTTTGGGGGTATGGACTTGAGATTGGGAGAGGGAATCCTAGGGACCCCGAGGGGAGTGGGAAAAGAGTAATCCTTATAAACTGGGCTCTAGATTTATCAAAAGAAAGAACCCTAGCTAGAGGCTTTATGACTGGCACAGGTTCTACTAGGGGTAAGGAAGGGGTATCTACTCCCTCCACAAAACAGTAACTGCACATATGCTCACCAGATCCACTAAAAGAAAAAGATTCTGGGAAGAAGGTGTGAACGTAGAGCACACAGATGGCACTCTATAAATGCTCACAGGAGCCATTGGAGGAAAAGGCACCTGGGGGAAGGTGATTAGAATCGAGCACCTGGCAGGGGATAAATAAATGCTCACTGGATCCATTAAAAGAAAAGGTCTTTGCGGGGGCGGGGGTTGGGATGGGCATACAATCATTGGATTCACTGGAGGAAAAGTCTTTTGTGGAAGGGAATGGGGATGCAGAAGATTGGTCCATGTAATGTTGATTCTCTATCCGTGATATAAAAGGCTTTTGGGGAGAGGGCACAGAATCAGGCACACAGTGGTGCTCCACAAATGCTCCAAGGAGTGATTAAAAAGAAAAGGTCTCTGGAAAGAGGATTGAAATGATGCATACAACAAGTGCTAGATACCTGATCACTGTATTAATGGGAGGTAAGCCTTTATGGAGAAGGTTGGGCCATGCAGAAGGTGTTCAACACATGCAGACTGAAGCCACTGGGGAAAGGGTTTGGGGATGGGGTAAACAGTAGGCACTCAATAAATGCTTGCTGAATATACTGGAGGAAAAAAGCTTTAGAGTAGGCTCACACAGCAGGCAGGTGATAAATGCTAGATGGGTTCACCAAAGGAAAGGTCTTTGAAGTAGCCTGAGAATGGAGGCTAAACGAGGCACTCAATCAATGCCTTCTAGATCCATCGTAGGAAAAGGATTTAGGGGAGAGTCTGAAGATGAGTCACACACAGAAGGTTAAAAATGCTTAGGGGACTCATTTGAGCAAAATACGTTCGAGAAAGGGGTTTGGAGATAGGGGATACATCAGGCACTTAATAAATGCGTCCTAGATCCTTGGGAGAAATAAGCCCTTGGAGAGGAGGCTTGGAGTTGGGACACACAGAAGGCATTCAATAAAGGCTCACAGGACCCATTAAAGGCAACACTTTTCGTGAGACCATGGGATGGGATACGCAGCGGGCAATCGATGTTCACTGAATAGCTTAAAAGGTCTTTGGGGAGAGGGCTGGGGTGGGGCACATACCACACTCTGGATACATGTTCACAAGACCTATTAGAGAGAAGTCCTTCAGGCAAGGTTTGAGGGGGACAAGACACATAGCAAGCTCTCAATGTACGTTCACAAAATTCATGGAAGCCAAAGGCTTTGGGGAAGCGCTCCCGATAAGGCACACTGCAGGTACTTGATAAATGCTCACAGGGTCCATTAAAGGACAAGGCCTTTGGGGTGAGGGTTGGGGGGACAGGGAACATTTGGCTCTCGAATGCTCACAGGATATATTCAAGCCAAGGCTTTTGGGAAGGAGGTACACAGCAGGCGCCCGATAACTGCTCCCTGTATGGAGCGAGAAGGCCTGGGTGGGGGGCAAGGATGGGGCACGCAGGAAGCGCCCAGCATAATAATTTAAAGGAAGAAGGTTTGGGCAAGGGGGCCAGATGTCTGGCACACAAGCGGCGCTTGATTAAGTGCTCATCGTGGAACGATCTGGGGACCCAGGCCCGCGGGAAGACGTCCGCAGCAGTGGCTTACCAGTCGGTGTGGGGCTCGTCGATGACCAGCAGCACCCTGGCGGCAGCGCCCCCACGACCTGCGCCCCCAGAGCCGCCGCCCACCTGCTCGCTGAAGGTGGCAGCCGCGGCCGCCGTGGTCTGCTTGACCGCGTTGGACAGCGACGAGAAGAAGCCACCACCCCCCGAAGACCCAGGGCTAGGGGCAGCCGGAGAGGCCACAGGGGCAGACACGGAGGCTCTCTCGGCAGTGGCAGTCGCGGAACCGGGTGTGGCTCCGGGGCTGGGGGCAGCAGGCGGCGGCGGGGGTGGCTGCGGGCGCTGCAGGTCTGTCATGTACCCATTTGGCAGATTGGCCATGAAGTTGCTGTCCGACAGGCGGCGCCGCAGGTAGTTCATGGCTGCGGCGCGGGGCAGGGGGTCCTAGGAGCAGTCTGGTCAGGAGCCGCGGGGGCGGACCGCGCGGGGCCCAGGAGCACAGCTGCGCTCTCAGGCACGACGCGACTCTTCGGTTGCCCGCTGCAGACTGAGGCAGCGCCGAGTCGCCGCCGCCGCAGCGCGGATGGTCGCGCCCGTACCCCCCTATCTCGCGCCCCGCATGGTGCTGTCCAGCTGGGCCAGCGGCGGCGCGGACGCGACCAAGGCGACCAGGAAGGGGAGTTTGCGAAGGAGCGGCGAGTGACGTCAGCGCGCCTTCAGTGCTGGGGCGGCGGTGGCGCGCGCCGGCAGGCGGGGGCGAAGGAGCTGTCCGTGGTGCTGAAGGCGGCAGTGCGCACGCGCCACGCCGCAACCTGTTTCCCCTCCCCCTCGTCCGAACGGGGATGCGCAATTTGGGGAGTGGGGGCGGGGTAGGTACTTGTTAGGAGGATTGGGGGTGAGTGGCCTGGCAAGACCCCCCCACCCCGCCTCATTCTGGTCTTCGCACCCAGTCTCAGCCACACGCAGGATTCTCGGCAGATACTCAATTTCCAGTGTTGATGTTCACTACAGAAGTCATGTTGGGGGGGGGTGAGGTGGGACTGGAAGAACACGCAAAGACTCAAAAGTAGAGAAATAACCTCACCGCGACGGGTGGGGGCCACACGCAGAACCTTGGAGGTGGGGGGGAGATTAACTTCCCATATCCATACAGGCTCAGCTAGGCAGACAGAGGATGCGGGGGCGGCATCGACAGCATCAGATAGGCAGACTTGGACACTTGGGTGGGGTACATACCCTTGCGGGGGCCTGGAGGCACACAAGAATGACACAAACGTGGGGAAACATATGGACACACACAGAAGTAAAGAAACACACGGAGGCACGTACAGATAACCCACCGATCTAGGTCTGTAGGCATACACAAGCCCAGGGTAACACACATGTGCATGCATGCATACATGCACGCATATCAGCCTATACACACACAGTCACCACACTGACACACAGAGACCCAGAGAAACGCACACGAACATGCACACCCAAATTACATACCCAGATCTGCCACACAGACACATCACCTGAAGCTCTAGCTCCCCACCCCGTGGCCCTACACACACACACACACACACACACACACACACTCAGTCTATATGTCCCCATCCCTCTGCCCTGGACAAGCCAAAAACCACCATAACCACCTGGTATCATCGGTGCCCATCGTTGTCTCCCCTGGACCAGAGAACTTTCCACAGACTTTTCCTAGGGTATGCACACAGTAGGTGCCAAATAATGTTTGCCACACGAGCAAATGACCTGTATAGTCCAGGCAGAGGTGGGCTGTGGAAGCCATCCTGACAGCTCCTGTAGGATCCTGACTACAGTGAAAGCACAAATCCATTTAAAAGCAATCATTTGTTGACAGCACCCAATACTTAACTAAGGTATTGTCTCATCCAACCCTCACAACAATCCTGTGGGGTGGGAAACATTGCTACTTTACAGATGAAGGAATCCAAAACTCCAGTTCATTCCCAAAGGGCCATGTTGACTTTGTGATCCATGCATTTCTTAAATAGAATGTGCTAGAAAGAGGTGCCAGTGTGGCTGGAACAAAGTGAGCAAGGGAGTTTGTGGCAGGAGATGGCGTCAGACTGCTTAGCAGGGACCAGACTGAGCAGGTTCTTGTGGGCCGCAGGGAGTGATGGGGGTGGACCAAGTGAGGTGGAAGAAGATACGGTAAGAAATAGGCAGATTTGGAGTCTCTTCTGCCTGCAGGATTTTCAGTTGAATCATCCACCCGTTCTTCATTTGTTCATTCTTTATTCATTAGATCCTTGGCCTGTTTAAACAAGGTAGTGATGGGGTGGAGCCTAGAGTCAGAGTGCTTGAAGTTCAAAATAGACCTCCACCATACCCTTGGGAAAGTGACTTAACCCCTCTGAGACTTGGTTTCCTCATCTGTCAAAATGATCAACTGACCCACCTGTAAGGGGGGGTGTGTGTGGGTGGGAGACGACCTCTATATTTTCGCATGTGCTGTGGCTTCTGCCAGGAATGCCCTTTACCTCTCTCTCTCAAGGATATCTTTGGCCAAGGTCTCCAGGAAGTCCCCTCGTCCAGGACTCAGATTCCATCTCTTCTTCCCCCAGCCTCCCACAGTCTTCAGGTCAAATTCTTCTTTTTCTACTCCCTCCTCCGTGCCAGGCAGCCTCAGTCTCACTCCTGGGTCTTTTCTTTGGCTATTCCTTCCCTGTCTTTCCTGGATGCTCTCTCTGCATTCCATCTCCCAGTGTCCCCCAGATGGGGAACTCCCCATTAGTCAGGTAATTTCCCAACATGTAGAGGTATGTGTTTCCCAGTTTTTTGCTCAATAACTGAAGTAAACAGGCTGTGTGCGGGACCCGTGGTGGCCTCTCCGGGGGACAGAAGCAGGTGCAGGTCTACAGATCTTTCTGGCTCCTCTCAGGGCCAGAAGTTGGGGAACTTAGGAATCTGTCTCCAGACTGCCTCTTCCCGGGGCCCCCATTCCTAGGTTTCTACTATTCACGGCCCCCAGCATCATTCCCTTTCTCTAGGTGGCTCGATCCCCAGAAATACATGTTTTCTAGATTGTTTTACAGAAGAATGAGGATTCCCCTCAAGAGTGTCTCAACTCCCTGAGGCAGAGGTAAGGCTCCACTGCACTGTCTCCATCTTCTCCAGCAGGAATGAATGAACTGAAGGGGTTCCAGGAATGATTTTCTTTGTTGTGCATTGGTGAGCAACGACCCTGAGACACACACACCTGACATATGTTCGTAATCAGTATCGTACCCGTGTTTATAATGCACACTCGCACATATCCATGGCACATTAACGCACATGTACATGCGTGCATGTGCACACACACACACACACATCTATAATTCAGATTGTTATGGCGCACACATGGCTGTAACTTTAAATGCATTCTGCATACACTCAATACATCCTTAATTCTTGCCCAGACCCATAGGTCTGCATATCACACATACACAAAGATATGTCTCATAATGCACAAATTTCCACTTTCTTGTAAACACAGACCTCTCATACCCTGTGGTAGCGACCAGAATCACTCACTTCAGCTCAGTCTTCCCAAGATGACCAAAAATTCATCAACTTTGTCTTTACTTCCACCCATCAACTGACCTATTTTACAGAGGGAAATCGACCCAGAGAAAGTAGCACTCTGACAGACTCCAGGTGTCATGAATCTTTCATCTGAACCCTTTCACAGAGGGGTCCCTCCACTCACAGCACACATGGGGCTTCAAATGTTCAGCCTACTCTCTTTCTGTGCTTCAGTTTACTCCTTTGTAAATGGGAATGATGATAATATCGACCCTCTTAGGTTTGTTGTGGATTAAATGAATTCATGATGCTATGCAGTCTTAAAACACTAACCAGGCACACTAGGTATTAGCTAATTCCACAGTTATGATGATTCTTAGGATTTGTCTCATCACAAGGGGCTCAGAATTCAGTAAATGCGAATTGGTGCAAAATCGAATGAGCAAATGCTAACAGTATTAGTGTCTGGGTTTGTTCCCTTCATTGTGGAGACACGTGCCGTTCTGACTCCTCTTCTCTATTCTCCATGATGTCCAGCGCTATTGTTAGTATACAGTAGGCGTTGATAAGTGTTGAATAAATGTTCAAACGAAAGGATCACATATTCTGACTTTGTTCCCTCGCTCAGATGTCCTCTCCTTCTACCAGCCCTCCTCCACCCCAGATGCCCAGACTTAGTTCTAGTATACAGTAGACGCTATCAAGTGTTGAATGAATGTACAAATACCAAAGGAATCTGTGTCTGGGTTTGTCCCGGGGGCTCCTTCTGGCAGATGCTGACTCTAGCTTCTGTTTGTTCCTGCCCCAGCTCAGAGCACCTCACAGGCACTTCCTCGGTCCACCCCCGGCCATCCCCCCACTTGCGGTCTCGCGGAGCTATTTCGTCTCTGCTAATTGTGGCATTGGAGCAGGGCTGTTGGGAGTGGGTGGGTGCAGGTGTTCGAGCGGCGGGGTGCCAACCACAGGCATGCCTCTGCCGCCTTTGCCGCGGTTCAATGCCGAATTAACGCGGAACCGCCAGCCGAGAGGCTCTGGCGGGTGGAAACCTGGGCACGTCGGCCAATCAGAAAGTGCCTGCCAGGGCGAGTAGCCAACCAGGAAACCCGTAACGCGGAGCTCTGCAGAGGAACGTGCTGTACTGGCCAAGGGCGCTGCAGAAGGCGGGAGGGGGGGGGGGGGTTGCGCAGACGCTGGGATCCAGACAGCCACGAAGGGACCGATACTCACCTTCGCTCCTGCCAAACTATGGCTAGAGCGGAAAATACTGTTTTCCACAACAAGCCGCTGCTACTCTGCCCGTGCTGTGCCCTTTGGCTTAGAAGATGGTATTGCCCCCCTCCTGGGGAAGAGATCCGTTTATTGAAGTTTGGGAGGTCCGGGGGTCAGAGTGGGAGAGAGAGGTGTTAGAGCTTCTCATCCTCAGGGTCTATGCATTCAGGCACGTGTAGACAGGGCCGTTTCTCCTCCACCACCGCCTTCTGCCCCTGCAGCATCTCGCACAGTGTTGATGGCTTCCCCCAGAAGGTCACGTTCTTCTCACCCTGACCTTCGACCACGGTAATGGTGGGCCTGGGGCATTAGAGGGGAATGGAGGGGAGAAGCTCAAGGAGGGCAAGAATGCATTCAACAAATTCTTATTGAGTGCCTACTGTGCCTACTGAGTGCCCAACACTATTTTCTGGCTATGAGATATCGGGCAATTTCTGTATCTTCCCTCTGCTCATCTGAAACATGGGAATAATTGGCATAATGATAATACCCACCTTACCGGGCTGAGTGAGGATAACTGAGTTAATTTAGATAAAATGCTCAGAGTACTGTCTGGTACACAGTAAGTGCTCAATAAATGTTGGTAATTGTTACTTATTGACAAGAGTTACCCTCTCGTACCTTCCAAATCCTTTACATCTCTCTCTATTGCCTACTGGAAAAGACGCCAGATGCCTTGCCCTGGTATTCGAGACCTTGTTTTTGGGCCCACATGCCTGCCCCAAGCCAACCTCTCTCTCTTCCATTTCATCTGGACTTAGTCCCACGTCCAGAATGGTCTTTGCCTGGCTTATTCCTCCCACAAGGCAAGCACTCCATTCATCTGCTCTCACTCCAGTCCCCTCATTCAAATCCATTCGTTTCCCCACTCTGTCAAGTGCTTTCTGCCTCCACTCAACACCTGTAACTCATTTTCAAGATCCCCTAGAAACCCCAGAGCCAGAGACCAGTTCCCAGATGGCAGGCCTTCCATGAGTTGAGAATGGCCCACTCAATCTAGTGGCTTGGTGTATCTGGAAATACAGAAGGGATGAGTGGGCGTTTTAACCCTCTCCAACACCTGGGCCACCAGGAAACACTTTGGGCGGCTGGTCACCTATGTCCAGGACTCTGCTCACACAGTAATGAGACTGGGAATGCCCCTCCTGCCAGGGGAGACCCGATAAGCTTCCTGGGCCTGGGTCAAGATGGCAGCCCCTTATCCATGCCCCAACTGTTCCACATTTGCCTTCTGTCAGGGCTCTGCTGACCTGGATCCTTTGGGGGACCCAAGGGACCTGGGTTCTGTGGGCCTATGATTGTTGCCAAAAAGGCCTTCAAGTGCCTTGGGGCAGTGAGACGTTGAGTGAGATGTGGGTGGCTGAAGGAATGAATAAGTGAATGAAGGCTTGAGTGACAGAAGGAGCAAATGGAAGCATGGGTAACCGAGAGAGTGAGAGCACACGGTCGCAGGAAGGACTGGGGGGATGGGGGAATGGCTGAGTGACTGAATGAGAGGCTCAGAGGGCACAGAGGCTACCAATTCTCCCCTCAGTATTCTCTTTCTCAGCTGCTTCCTTAGTTTCTCTCCTCTTCCTGCAGGTGAGAGGTGGCAATTGTCAGGGCAGGCACCTTAGACACAGGAGTGGACGCCCTGGTTGCAGGGAGCTGAGCAGACTCTCCCGCCCCCTCCTGGGCACACTGTACCCCCTCACTTACGGGAACTTGGGGAGCGGGGCCGTGCAGAGGCGCTGGCGGGTTTGTACAGGGTTGGGTTTACACGGGGGCATGCACAGCCCCCAGCTACTCCACTCCGACCATGAGCCTTTCCCTGCAAGGAGTCAGAATGAGAGGTCTCAGTGGGGTGGGGAATGAGAGAGAGAGAGAGAGAGGTGGCAGGGACATGGGGTCCACGGTAGAGTCAGAACCGCCCCCTTCACTGCATGGGCGGCCCCAGCCTCACAGGCTCGTCCGCAGAGGCACTCACAGGGGCAGCGCTGGATGTTATAGCAGTGACGGATGTCTTGTTGTTCCCCGATGCACCGCTGCCCGTCAAACTTGCGGCCCTTGCAGCTCCGAGAGCGTGTCTGCTGGCCGGGGATCGCCTCACAGCTGATAGTTTTTATGTTCCGACGGGAGCAGGGGCTCCACTGCCCCCAGGGCCCCCACTCTCCGTTCACTGCAGAGACAGGGGCAACCAGAGAAGGGGGCCAGTGAGGGGATCCAGAGGAAGGAATGAAGACTGGGGGAAGGAGCGGGGGTGAGCAGATGTGTGGATGGGGGATCAGGGGTGGGACTGAGGCACCAGGGCCAGGAATGGGGGAGTCAGAGGCAGGAACAAGGCATTAGTAGCAGGAACTGGGCAGCAGAGATGGGTGAGGGCTAAGGCATGGCGACAATACATCTTGAGGTACTGACCTGGGCAGGGCTTGGCCGTGTTGCAGATTAAGGTCCGGACGTCATCACCAGCACAGAAGGGGCCCCCATGCTGGGGCTTAGGGTGATCACATGTCCGTCGTTCCAGGATCTGGCCCAGGCCACAGGTCACAGGGCAGGGGCTTATAGGGCTCCATGGTCCCCAGCCACCAGCCACTGTTGGGGTGGGGGATGAAGTGAGAAGAAAGTCCACCTCAATCTTCCCCTCAGCCCCTAGACCCTCGAGGCAGACGAACGAAGCCCCAGTGAAGAGCTCCATGGTCACGTGGCCTAGGATCTCTATCCCCTGAAATGGCAGAGCGTCTGTGCCCGAGTCAAGAACAGAGTGTCAGAGGCCTCATCCCTGTGTACCTGGGCAGGGTGGCAGGCCGGAGCAGGTGTGCTGTTCACTGTCTGGCCCCGGGCAGGGATTTCCAGGAGGCTCCTTGGACGGCTTAGGTGCAGAACACGTGCGGCTTCGTATCTCCACAGGTTTGCTGGGTCCACCGTGGCAGGAACCCGAGCAGGGGCCCCAGGGACCCCAGGCAGCCCAGGCCCCGTGTACTGTGGCGGGACAGGGCGGGGGGATGCTAAGTGTGGTCATGCATGCTGAAGTCCTCCGGCCCTGGCAGTTCCCTGCTGGAACCCCCAGACCCACCCCAGGTGCCTGCATCAGTGCCCTGTGGTTGCCTTCACTCACTGGGGCAGACCTTCTGGGTGTCGCAGGGTTCTGACTCCTGTGGCTTTCCTGGGCAGTGGCCCCCACACTTGGGGGTGGGGTGATCACATGTTCGCTGACGGGTCCGGGTCCCTTTGGAACAGGTGACAGAGCAAGCCGTCCAGGGACCCCAGTTGGACCAGCCACCCATCTCTGTGGGATAGAAGGGAGGGGGACAGGATGGAAATGGGGGCATCATGCGGGGGTCCTCGCTTCCTCACGTGCCCCACATCCTCTGCCACACTTGGTGCAACATCATTGCTCCTCCGGACTCTTGCAGTAGCCTTCACACCGGTCCCCTCTGCTTCAGCCCTCACCACATACAATCTGCCCTCCTCCTGACAGTGAGAGGGATGTCACAAGCCAAGTCCACTCACGTTCCCCGTCTGCCCACGACCACAGAATAAAAGCCAGCATCCTTATCCTAGCCCACAAGGATCAGTTCCCCTTTGATGTCGCCTCCCACAACTCTCCTCCAGCCACATCGGCCTGTTCCTTAGTGCCTCACACACATCAGGCACAGTCCTGCCCTTAGGGCCTCTGCCCTGATTGTTCCCAGGGTCGCCTGCCTTGGGGATCCTCCTCACCAGGACAGCACGGGTGGTCCTCACAGGCCTGCAGCTCCCACTCGAGGGTCCCAGGCTCGACCTTCTCAGAGCACTGCCCATCCCAGCCTATGCAGCGCCGGTGCCGTAACTGGGATCCCTTAGTGCAGGTCACCGAGCAGGGGCCCCACGCAGACCACGGCGACCAACGTGGAGGCCTGCAGAGAGGAGCACATATGTCTCATCCTGGCTGGAGCTGGCAAGGATGATGTACTGGACTACAGAGTGTGGGCAGGCACAGGGCGGGGGCGCGGGCTGAGTGTATGTGGAATGGATTGGCCAGAGTACCTACCTCTTTAGGGATGTCAGGGATTAAATGGGAAGAGGAGGGCACGCAGTAAGCACTTAACGATATCATTGACGTTCACGATCGGGGACCTGGAACCCTTTGAGGTCCCTCAAGGATAGTGCCAGGCATGCAGTAAGCAAATATAAGGACTAGGGGCCCAGACCTGCTGTCAGAAACCTGCCAGGCCACCACCGTACATGATAGCTGGTAAACAGGAAGTGCTTCATAAACGGGAGCTATCAACCCAGTGAGCTTAGAGACCTGGTCAGAAACACCCCAGATCTATCCCCAACTCCCTGCACAGCATAATACTAAACTCATGTGAACTGTTGACACGACTAGGGGCCCAGAGCTGCCTTCAAAACTCCCCAAGCTCCCCTTCCATAGGGTGTATCTAGGATATACAGTAAACTGTTAGAAAACATGTTTGGCATACAGTAAGGGTTCAATACATGTAGGCTGGCATCGTGATTGGGAGACTAGAGACACCCTCAGAAATCCTCCAGCTACCCATGACCTCTGCAATGCATCCAGTGTGCTGGGAGTACTCAACGAACAACGTGAAGTGTCATCATAACTAGGGGCTACTCAGGAGCTTGGAGCTGCCCTCACAATTCCCCAAACTCTCCCACCCCCACGACACGTCTATATACAGTAAGCACGCAGTATGAGCTGAAATCACAATTAGGGGATGTGAGCTACCTTCAGAATACCTGAGCTGTACTCCACCCACCATGCTTCCAGTATGCAGCAAGTTCTCAATACCCAAGCTTT
Source organism: Lynx canadensis (assembly GCF_007474595.2). Taxonomy (NCBI): domain Eukaryota; kingdom Metazoa; phylum Chordata; class Mammalia; order Carnivora; family Felidae; genus Lynx; species Lynx canadensis. Next base: position 41,121,718 of record NC_044321.2, read on the forward strand.
GGCAGTGGTTCTCAACCCGGGGTGGTTTTGCCCCCCGGGTGGGGGGACAATTGGCAATGTCTGGAGACAGTTTGGTTGTCGCGATTGGCTGGGGGAGTTGCTACTGGCATCAAGTGGGAGGACAGGGAGGCTCCAGAGTACAAGTTTTGCAATGCACAGGTCAGCTGCCTACAACAAAGAATGTTCCAGCCCCAAATGTCAACAGAGGCTGAGAACCTCTGGGCTGTGGTCCTGATCAGGGCCTTGGAGTCGCCCTTGGAAATCACAGAGGAGCAAGGGCCCCAGTTGTGGGTGGCCTCTCCTGCAACCCCCGTGCCCCCTCACCTGCATGCTTGGCACAGCTTGCTGCCAGGCTTCTGGAAGGCGTAGGCAGGGTTGAGGCAGCAATCATTCACACTGACACCTCCCCCCAGGAGGCCCGTGCACTTGCCTGTGGCTTCCTCATACTGGGTGAAGCACAATACGGGGTCTGAGCCTGGAACAGGGTTGGGGGGGGCACGGTCAGGGCTGTCATGGGCCCCGGCACCCCAGGGCGCCCTCACCCACTCACCTGTGGCTGGCAGCAGGGCGAGCAGCAGCGGCAGCGGCAGCAGTGGTAGCAACCGAGGGGCCTGTGCTCGGGCGGGCATGTTGAGCACTGCACCCCAGCAGCTCTGCCCTCCGCCAGAGAGGAGGCCTGGCTTTGTATGGGCTGACCCGGCTCTGGAATCAGTGGAAAAGAGGAACCGGGCCAGGAGGAACTGGGAGGGGGAGGGCAGTTGGGGGGGAGGGGAGAGTGTCGGGCAGGGTCCCCGAAGCTTCATCCTCTTTCCTGTCACCTCTTCCCCTGGAGGCCTCCTGCTCTGCTCTCCCCTCCCTACTTCCTGCCTCACTCTTGGTCCGGTTTTGCTCCTCACTGTATCCCCGGCACCCGCACCCTGCCCAGCAACCCTTGAGTACTCAGTCAGTGCTCCCTGGTCACATCCTTACTGAGAGGAAATGGAGCATACACTTGCTATCTGGGTGACCTTGGGTAAGTCACTTGAACCTCTCCGAGCCTCAGTTTCTCCAACGGTAAAAAGCAGTCTGTACCACAACGATAGTGTCAACCTCAAGTGGGGGTTGGACGACGGGAAATGAGTGTAGGGTGCTCAGTGTGTCCCTCCTCATTGGATCGAGGTAATTGCTTCATCCTCCTCTTTCCTGAAAGTGAGGTTCCCTGTGGTCAGCATGGGGAAGGGCGGTCAGCACAGGGAAGTGAGAAGGGGAAGTGAAAGTATGGGAAAAAGGGTGTGGGAGTGAAGTGGGACTATCCACTGTCCCAGGTGGGGGCAGCTGGGGCCTGGGGAGGGGGTGGTTGGGAAGGACCGAGCTTGACCACGATCCATCGAGTAACTGGGGTGGGTAACAAGCCCCGCCCTGAGCCTGTATCACGGAGTTTGTTGCAAAGACTGGGACTTTCAGATCCTTAAAAGTCCTTAGAACAGTGCCTGGCATACAGTAGGTGCTGCTTGTTAAATACATTCACTCAACGTGTATTGAGCATCTATTGGGGGTCAGATGCTGTTCTTGGCACTCGATGGAGCAGAGCATAAGATGGCCCCAAATCCTGGCCCTCTAGGGGCTTACGCTCTAAAAGAGGAGACAAACAAAAAAGGTCATCTCCCTCACAGAGGCTTTCTCTAGCTACCCTTTTGTATGGCATTCCTGTCACTCTGTAGCCCAGGGGCTCTCAAACCTTAGTGTGCATCAGAATTATCTGGAAGATCTGTTGAATCACAGATTGCTGGGCCCCACCTGTTTCTGATTCTGTAGGTGTGGGGTGGGACTCAAGAATGTACATTTCTAGGGGTGCCTGGGTGGCTCAGTTAAGCATCCGACTTTGGCTCAAGTCATGATCTTGTGGTTCATGAGCTCAAGCCCCACATTGGGCTCCACACTGATAGCACAGAGCCTGCTTGGAATTCTCTCTCTCCTTCTGTCTCTCTCAAAATAAATAAATAAACTTAAAAAAGGTTAAAAAAAGAAAAGAATATAGATTTCTAGGGATGCCTGGGTGGCTCAAACATCCGATTCTTGATTTCAGCTCATGTCATGATCTCATGATTTGTGAGATTGAGCCCCGTGTTGGGCTTTGCACTGTCACTGCAGAGTCTGCTTGGGATTCTCTCTCTCTTTCTTTGCCCCTCCCCTGCTCACACTCTCTCTCAAAATAAATAAACATTAAAACAAAAAGAATGTGCATTTCTACCAGGCTCCCAGGTGACACTGATGCTGCTGGTCTGGGGACTACACTTTAAGAACCATTCTAGTCACTGAAACCTCTTTCTTTGTAGGTCTCATCTATAAAAACAATTCTGCATGCTCCTTCTTTTACTGTTAATAATTAAGTCCTCTTCAGCCCCTTGTTGATGCAGGTAAAACTGAGCTCCACGGACCTGCTCTTTTCTTTTTTCTCATAAGCTCTGATGAGTGAAACTCCAGAGCCCACTTTAAGAACAGGAAGTTCTTTAATTAACAAAAAAGAGTCTGGGGTGCCTGGGTGGCTCAGTCAGTAAAGCATCTGACTTCGGCTCAGGTCATGATCTCCAGGGTTCGTGAATTTGAGCCCTGCGTTGGGCTCTGTGCTGACAGCTCAGAGCCTGGAGCCTGCTTTGGATTCTGTCTCCCTCTCTCTGCTCCTCCCCTACATGTGCTGTCTCTCTCTCTCAAAAATACATCAACATTAAAAAAAGTCTAAGAAAGTTAGGAAGGCCGGGTGTCATTTCCTCTGCATTCATGGAGGGAGAGGTACCGTTCTGCAAATTAAAACAAGGTAATAGAATTTGATCGGGTCAGGTGTTAAAAGAGAACTTTCGCAAGGATGTTGGTCTTGTGTTATGGGTGATATGTTGACATTTGTATCCGTTACAGATGTATTGTTTCCTGAGAACATAAGCCTGTCTTTGAAAGTATGCTTTGAACAAAGGGATCTTGTTAAGATTCCAAGACTCAAACATCAGCTTGGTGTTAATCCTGCAGAAACAAACTCCCCAAGAAACCTGTGATTCTGGTTGGCTGTTTTATCTAATCACCCGTTGCCCTGGTAATAATGATAGAATTGATAGTTCTTTTGTGCCTAAACTGTATACTCCTAGGACTCCCTGTGGAAGAGGGGTATTGGTGCTTCCATCTTCTTCCACGTTTGGCAATAAAATGACTCTGAAGATTATTTCAACGGAGTGAGAGATTCTTGTCCCACGTAATTATTGCACTGCCGCCTGATATGATGTATTTATCTGTTTCTTTCTTGTCCATCACCATCACCCTCACTAAAATGCCTGCTCTCCAAAGGGCAGGGATTTGTGCCTGGCTTGGTAACTGCTGTGGCCACAGGGCTCAATAAACAGGCGCCGAATGAATAAATATGTGAAATCAACAAGACTCTACAGATTCTGACAAGTGCGATGAAACAGAGTCTGGGCTGGTGGTAAAAATGTGGGCATCGCCGCTGAGGGGATAAGTAGAGTCTCAAGGGCCGGCACTGGACCAGACTTCCTGGAGACTTCACCTTGTGCCAGGTAAAACCCCGGGAACTCCAGCGTTTCAAGTTTTGGAGAACTGGGAGAAGCCAGCGCAGGGGACAGAAGAGGCAGGACCCGTAGAGGAAGTGACTTTCTCCCAGGCCTGGCATATTTGCTCCGTGGTCTCTCATACAGTCTCATTTGGCCTTGGTCATTTTCTCTCACCTTTTTTTTTTTTTTAACACAGTTACACACAGTTCTGGATCTCTAGTCTCTACTAGAGTGTCTTAGGAGCAGGGCTCATTTACATATTTGGTCTCACAGCCTCTCAGACTTTCCTTCACACACTCAGGGAGTCATTTTCTCTGTCATGGATTCCTGGTCTCCTACAAACAGCTACACACACACACACACACACACACACGTCTTACAGCCTCCCTCATTTGGCCAGTAACACCACCATGTCCTCTTACCAGTTTTTCACATGCACACAACACAGTCACGCCTTTAGATGTTTCTACCACTTAGTCACATATCAGAATAGTCACTGATTTATAGCCCCTGCTGGTCTTTCATGGACTTTCTCGCACACAGACGAAATCGCCATCTCTCCTACCTCTTCTCACCCAAGCCCCCATCCATCTCACACAGCCACAGTCGCCGATGGTAGCTAAGGTGCACACGCATGCAGTCATACGGTATCTCAGACACTGTGTCAGTCACCTTGTGTCACGTTTCTTCTCCAGCGGCGTTCAATATACCCAGTCCTGATTTACAGCCTTTAACAGTCTCTTGCAAGGAGGTTCACATACACTCAGACCATCTGTATCTCAGATGCTGTCTCGGTCACCTGTTCACTGTCACGGTCATGTTTCTTCAGTCAGCCTCTGCCATCTGTAGTCACCAATTCTCAACTGCTATGAGGCTCTCAGTGTCTCACACACACACACACACACACACACACACACACACACACACACGGTCTCTCATGGCCTTGGTCCTTCACACCATCTTTCCTTAGCAGGGACACTTGAACACAGCTACAGCCTTGCCCGCTTCTCCCACATACCAATCCCATGGCCTCCCAGGGCCTCATTTTCTGATTTTCACACACATTAAAACCTCTAACTAGGGGCACCTGGGTGGCTCAGTGGCTTAAGTGTCCGACTTCGGCTGAGGCCGCGGTCTCACGGTTTGTGAGTTCGAGCCCCACACTGGGCTCTCTGCTGTCAGTGCAGAGCCCACTTCAGATCCTCTGTCCCCTTCTCTCTCTGCCCCTTCCCAGTTTGTTCTCTTTCTCTAAATAAATACACTTAAAAAAATATTTAAAAAAACCCCTCTGATTAAAGTCCCACATGAGATGTTTCACAGACTCGCTCACTGCTGGGCTGTTGATTCTCTCTCACACAGTGCCGTGTTCCTTCTCGGCTCTCACTCACAAACACTTATGTGGCCTCTCATACTGTTTCAGTCACTCGGCCTCACCATCATTTTCTCTCCTGCTGTCACAGTTCCCCCTGAGCCTCCGGGCTAGACTGGAGTAGAAACTGTAATCAATCTTCCACTCGTCTCAGGTATACACACACACACACACACGCACACAAAGCACACGTACACATGCACATGCACACTTTGCAGCCTCACGCTTCCCTGGCCAGAGCCATCTTTTCTCAGGTGCTCAGTCTTTGCTAGTCTCACATGAACAGTGTCGACACACACAATCACGCGTTCCTGGATCTGGCGTCTCAGGCACCCATCTGGCCTCACAGCCATTTTCTCCTCGTACCATCGACTTTCCCCACAAGGCTGCCATGGCTTCAGTTGCTACCACAGCCTTGCGTGAAGTTTCACACACAAACCATCTCCCGGTCATCTGCTTATTTACAGTGAAGTGTCTCTGACCATCTCCACTGCACCTTCGTGCCCGTACAGGCTCACACATCGTTTTGGTCACTCGGTCTGTCTCGCTCACCATCATCAGCCTGTCAGTGTCGGGGGTGTGGCCCCCGCTACCTTTGCCTAAACAGGACTTCACACGCACCTCTGGTCTCGTGCACAGTACCTTAATCAGTCATTCCGTCCCACAGTGATTTTCTGCCACACAGCCATAACTTCTCACACAGACACGATGTCGCTTGTGGTTACAGCCACCACTCTCTCATACATGGTTTCACACGCATGCATGCACGATCACAGCTCTCCACACTTGCTCTCTTCTTCACACATGTGGTCACTGATCTGCAGTCTCTCTGACACACACCGCCATGCTACCTCTCGTAGTCAATTTCACACCCTCACCGCCCTTCATACAAACTCCTGCCTGTCACAGTCAGCCCCAATGGTCTCAGGGAAAAACGGCTAGCAGACTCCAACATCACCTTTAAAAATATATATTTACAGGAACAATTCCCCATTCTCTGGGACTCTTAGAAAAAAAAAAAAGATCCATTTTTTTTGGGGAAGTAAAACAAACGGTGGAGACAGGTGTAGCACCGTCCCCCAAATCACCAACCCCCAGGTCCCCAGGCCCGGGCTGGACCGGTGCTTACAGGAGGTGAGCCCAGGAGTCTTTTGAACCCGCCCTCCTCTCCAGCCTGGAATTAAGATAGGATAGGCTTTATGCCCCCCATTCCTCCCTCCCAACTCCAGGGACACTTAAAGGGTCCTTTGTACCCGCCCGCAGGAAATTGGGGGGCTGGGAGGGAGCTGAAAATACACGTTTGGTATCAAAAATAAACACTTGGGGGTGGCAGGAAGATTCCCCCCCAAATCCCTTCCTTCCCACCCACCCCATCTCAGATATAGGAAGAGATGCTCCCCTCTCCCCTATTGAAAAGCCCTGTTTAAAAATAGATTATACTATCAAAATGGCAAGGGGTGGGGGACAAGGAGACCTGGAGTACTGGCTGGAGGGGTCCCCCAGACGGGGACCACTCCCCCCAAAAAAAACCCTCCATTGGGAGGTAACAGGCAGGACCCCAGGAGTTTGGCAGACACAGGAATGGCTTCTCAGGGGGAGAAGAACAAAAGGAGCATTTCTCCTTGGCCAAAAAGATGGTATCTGAGAGAGAGGCTGGGGAGGTGGAAAATCCTATTTCAAGGGTGTGAGACTTCCTCGGCCAAGACTCCCAAACCGTTAAACGGCACAAATTCTTCCTGGACCCTTGGGTATGGCCAGGAATAATAAACTACAATAAGCTACCTCTTCTACCCACACCCCCAAATGGAGACAGGGCTCCCTCAGCTTCCCAAGGGCCGGCTGAGAAATAAATAAAGAAAAGGTCCTTCTCAAGCCAGACCCCGATTATCTCATCTTAGGGGAAAAATGCAGAGATAGGGGAGATGTCCTCGCCACCCCCCTAAAAGGGTTGGGCCAGACTCCTCCCAGTGGCCTTAAAAAAATAAATAAATAAACCGCCCCCACCATTGCAGTAGGAGACGTGTAAGGGCGGCCACTGGGGAACTGACCAAGAAGAGAGAAGTTGTTGTGTTTCCTGTGGAAGGGTTATTGAGTGATCCTTCCTAAGAATCCCTACCCTACCACGACTAGAGCACAAGTCTGTCAGCTGAACTATGTTTCTCCTTGAGACGGCTGGCTGGAGAGAAGTTCAGGGCCATGGATGGAGTGACCCCAGAAGGGAGTGGTGGCGGTGGTGGTGGTAGTCATGGCTTCTGGGGCCCTGGGGAGAGCACCACGGGGGTTGAGAGGCCATCCACGCTGATGGAAGGGATGTGCACCTGGGCGCTGCCACTGGACGGAAACTGGGGACAGAAATAGGGAAAGGTCAGGGATGGGGGCCATGCCAGGGTCTCTCACCCTCTCCGAGATGGGGGAAGGGGATCCTACCTGGAAGGAGAGCTTGGCTGGGCTACGGGGTGCAATGGGACTCAGGGTGCTCCAGAAGTGAATGCTGGGGGGCAGCGAGCTTGGCGTCAGCAGCACCGGGGTCTGTGGGGGAAGGGGTGGGTGGAACTCAAGTGAACACAGGGCAGGTGTGGGAAAATGGAAAGAACTTGGCTCCAGCCCCACCAGATTTCCCACTCGGACGTCTGAGATTATCTTCCCAAACTGCACAGGCTTACACCCTAACTACTAAGGTCAAGCCCAGGACACCTCTCCAATGTTATACAGACCACCCCTCCCAACTCCTGAGAGCCCACCTGCAGCTTCGCTGGGCAAGACCACCTACAAGACCCCATCCACATGCCGTTTTCAACCTCCTAAGTCACCAACCCATCAGCTTAGGATCAACCTCCAACTCTTACATCCCACTCAACCATATACCTCACAGGAAACCCGCTAAGGAAATCCCAGACCAAAAAGCCCCACGCAGGTTCCTCAACCCATGCCCCAACCCACCAAACAGTTCCCGCACAAAGCCTCTCGATCCCTGCCCACAAAACTCCCCACACCAGCCCTTCATTCGGACAGCCCAACCCAAGGCACTGGAGACTAGTGGGCCCTGCGTTAATCAAGCCCCGTCCCTCCAGCCTGGGGTCTCAGTGCAGCCAATCCGGCTCGAAGGCCCCACCCTCCCACTCATTCAGAGAAACCACACTGGCTCTCGCAGTCTAGCTCCTCCCTCGCTCGCCCCACCCCTGCACAGGCACTCACCAATGTGTGCGTAGGTAGCAGGGACGGGGTCAGCGCTGGCCCCGGCGCCTGCAGCCCGGAGCCAGTTCCCGATCCTGGAGTCCGCTCGGGTCCTGGCCCACCCAGCAGGCTCGGGCTGAGTGGAAGCTCCAGGTCCCGGGGCTTCCGGCCCTTCTGAGGCTGGGCGATCTCCGTGTTGGAAGCAGTGGAAGCCGCGAGACTGCCGACCTGCGCTGTTGTCTCCATGACGACCGCGGGCAGCCGGGCCGGCCCACCCTCCGCAGGAGGAACTTCCGGCCCGGCCTTAGCGGCTTCCTGCACAAACCCCGCCTCCCCACCGACAGTGGCTTCCACCTCTTCCTTGGGCCCGTCCACTTTCACTTCGGGGGGCAGTGGCCTGCCCAACCCGGGATCCACATTCATCTCTTCTGATTTAGGGTTCTGGGCCTCGGGTGGGGTCAGGATGACCTGAGAGAGGAGGGCGGGCGGGCAGAGGGGGTGCATAAGGATTGCTGGGCTAGCGAAGCCAAGGACTTCTCTTGGAAAGCAGGACTTTGTAGCAGGGGGCATGATCGCACATCAAGGCAGGTACATCGACAAGACGTGGGGCTTTGCCAAGGATGTGGGGCTTCTTCTAGGGCAGCGTCTCTCCAGGGACAGGGCTGCCCCTCAGGGTGGGCTTCCCGGGGACACTGCCCCCATTCATGAAAGCAGTGGTTCTCAAAAATTTGCTTTATGGATTAGCAGCATGTGCCTCACCTGGAAACTAGTTAAAAATACAAATTCTCGCGCTCAACCCCAGATCCACAGAACCAGAAACTCTGGGGAGTGGGCCCCAGCAATCGAGTTTAAAAAGCCCTCCAGGTGATTCTGATGAACGCTAAGGTGAGAGAGTCTATGCGTTAAGCAAATAAATTCGGGCACCTTGTGTAGCTTCATACTTGCATAGCTCTTCCTCCCCAACCCCTTCTCCCAGGGAACTTCTGTGTCCCTCCTTCCACCATATCTAAGTAGGATGTTTATGCTCCTTCTCCCACCAGCCCGCCTCCTCATTTGGGAACTGTATATCCTCCCTCTTACTGAATTTCTATGTTCCAGTTCTTACCTGCAGAGGCAGGCCAGCCTCCTCAGCCTCCAGGCAGGCCTCCAGGGGGCTTGGACTGGTGCTCCTGCTCCCAGAAGGGGGCACTGCAGCTCCTGCAGGGGCGGTGTTGGAGAGCACTGAGGCAGGCCGAGAATGAGGGGGCGGCTGTGGCTGTGGCTGCAGGGACTGGATGGTGAAGGTGGAATAGAGGCCTGAGCGCATGTACTCGTTCCGGCTGCTGCGCGCCAAGCCACCTGGGCCTGCCATGCCTGCACCCTTGGGTGTGCCTGGTTTCCCAGAGGCTGTGTCCCCGGGGACAGTGTGTACAGCGGTGGGGGCCACATTTGCCACAGTGGAGGTGATCGACACCTCAGGCTGGGGCGGGCAGTCCTCAGTGGAGCACCTCGCGACCTCGGGGTAGGACACAAACTTGTAGACGAACTTCTGGCCGCTCACTTTGCGGATGATGTTCTGGGAAGGGAGGAGACAGGATAGAGGGCCTTAGAGGAGAGGGCCAGAGTTGGGGGGGGGGGGGAACGGATGGAGGGTGGAGGGGTGCATCTCCCAGGGTCTTTCTTGCCCCTCTCCTGTCTTTTTACATATATGCCATCCCACCTCTGTGTCTGCCCCTGCATGGGTCCCCCCTCCCAGCCTATCTTTCACCCACGTCTTTCCTGATTTGGGGGCTCCTCCCTTCTCCTTCAGTTTCTACCTCTCTTCCCCATCATGATTTCCTTCTCTGTATTCTCCCCAGTTTCTCCCCTCTCTCTCCTCTCCCTTCCACAACTCTTCCTTTAGTCTACTGCTGTTCTCCCCCTTCCCCTGTCTCCCCTCCGAGTCTCCCTGTCACTTCTCATCGCCATCCGTCTGCACCCCGCGCCCGCCCCCAACTCAGAGACACACACCCACACCCTGAGGCACCTTTCCACAAGGGGCCCACCTAGGGGAGTCGGTGCAGGAGCAGGCTCCAGGAACCAGGGGTGTCTGGGGGGCTAACAGGGCCAGGCCTTGCGGGGGTGGCTGCCAAGACAGTGTTGGGAGTGTAGCTGATGCAGTAAGGCAGGAAAACGAAGTAACTGATGTAAATATTGGAAGAGACTAAATTAATATAGAAGAATGTGGTGAGGAATTGCTGATATGGAGAATTATGTAAAGCTATTGATACAGAAGTACAACAGGGCAACGTCACTAGGGAGAAAAGGCTGAGGAGCCTCACTCTTTTTGTTTTGGGCTTTTTTTTTTTTTTTGCTTGTCACAGTTTCTTTTTTTAAAATGTTTATTTATTTGAGAGAGAGAGAGAGAGAGAGAGCGAGCGAGCGCTAGCAGGGAAGGGGCAGAGAGAGAGCTCGGAGACACAGAATCTAAAGCAGGCTCCAGGCTCTGAGCTGTCAGCACAGAGCCTGACGTGGGGCTTGAACTCATGAACCTCGAGATGATGACCTAAGCCAAAATTGGACGCTTAACCGATTGAGCCACCCAGGTGCCCCTCACAGTTTATTTCTTGACTGAGCTGTAACTGAGGAGCCCCATTCTTAATTCTGTGGTAGACTTTAAAGCTAAGGCCGTTAGAAAATGGAGTGACTGACAGCAAGTAGATAAGAGCATTAAAATACTGGTGTAAATATTGGGGGGAATCTCAAGGCTGGCTGGGTAGATCACAGACCACGTCTGAGATATTTCAGGATAGGTCAGGAGGATCTCAGGGATGTTGTGGTGGCCTCATTAATATTGTTTTGGAGGTTTCAGCTAAAGGAATAAAATATGAAAAATGGAATAAATGCTATAAATAATTAAGGGTGTGCAGCATAGGTCCAGGGCTGTCCTGGGGGACAAGAGGCATGTGGGGGGCACTCGGGCACCTTAGAGACCTCTTAATCCCGGTCAGGTATGTCACAGGGTGGGTCTGTGTTTCTCAGAAAAGGAATGAAGAGGGGTATTCATTAATATTGTTTTGGAAGTTTTAGATAAAGAAGAAAATGAAATAACTGGTAAATTGTGGGGGAGGGGAAATGCAGCACCGGTGTGGGAGTCTGAAAGGGTAAGGAAAATGTAAAATTTTAGCTATAGGAATAAGATGATAAAATAATAAACACTGGGGTGGACCAGTGTTGCTCTGGGAATGCAAGAGAATGGGGTGTGCGGCTGGCATTATACATGTTGTTTTGGAGGTTCAGCTAAAGGAATGAGAGAAGAATCGATAAAAATGTTCAGTATCCCAGAGGATGAGGTACAGAAAGGTTGGTATAATACTGTCATGGAGATTTTGATGCTGGGAATAAGAATATTCTGGAATAAGAGCGGATTATGAAATAACTGAGGAAGCCCAGGACTGGTCCAGTTCCAGAAGACAGGATGAGGAAGAGTCATTTTTAATGGTGTTTTCAAACATTTTTAGCTGTAAGACAAGAAAACGAAATGTTGTGTGGGGGGTGGTGGGGTAGGGGTCAGTATTAACACTGCTGTGAAGGTTTCAGCCAAAGCGGTAGCCCAAAGGAAATACCTGAGCTAAATGTTTGGGGTGCCCAACACCGGCGTGAGAGTATCAGAGAATGGGGTAGGAAATAGTAAATTTTGTTTTCAAAGTTACAGCTCCGACAAGTAAGGCAAAAAAATGAAATGACTGACGCAAATGTCGGCAGTTCCCGGTCCTGGCCTCCAAGGCCTTACCTTGTCGTAGTAGTACCGCAGGGCCCGGCTGAGCTTGTCGTAATTCATGTTGGTCTTGTTCTTACGCAGCCCCCACAGCCGGGCCACCTCCTCGGCATCCACCAGCTTGAACTCACCGCCATCCCGGGAGGTCCAGGAGATGATGTGGCCGTTGCCTTGTTCTCTCAGCAGCTGCAGCAGAAACTGCCACAGCGTCACAGAGGGGTCCATCGCTGGGGGAGTGCTCACGCCATCCCAGGGGTACCTGGAGGGCAGACGGCTCAGAGCTGAGAGGCTGTGAACACAGAAGGAGGCAAAGGTCAGCAGGAGGAGGATTCCTTTTCTCGCCATCTTGGCTCCACCGCTGTCCCCGAAGCCCACCATCATTCCCTAAACCCCCTCAGACTAAATTCTAAGCTCCTCGGCCTGGCTTTGGATGACCCCTCATAACGGTAGGAGACTTTGGGGGACACGAGGATGGTGTGAATGAATTTTGCGTGTGGGGCAAATGTGAATCTTTGGGGGCCAGAGGGCAGACTATGGTAGGCAAAATAATGCCCCTCTCAAAAAGTGTCCACATGCTGGGGTGCCTGGGGGCTCAGTCGGTTAAGGGTCCGACTCTTGATCTCGGCTCAGGTCACAATCTCATGGTTTGTGAGTTGGAGCCCCGCGTCGCATTCTATGCTGACAGCGCAAAGCCTGCTTGGGATTCTCTTTCCCTCTCTGCTCCTTCCCTGCTTGCTCGCTCGCTCTCTCTCTCTCTCTCTCTCAAAAATAAATAAAATAAACTTTAAAACAAAAAAAAAGGGAAAAAAATGTCTACCTCCTACTCTCTGGAACCTAGGAGTATATTATGTTACACGGCAAAAGGAACTTTGCAGATGAACTTAAGGTTATAGGAATTCCCTCTTCTCTGCAGGGGATACGTTTCAAGACCCCCAGTGGATGCCTGAAACTGTGGACAGCACCAAACCCTATATATACTATGTTTGTTTCCTATACATATACACACAGGATAAAGTTTAATTTATAAATCGGGCACACTAGGAGATTAACAAAAATAACTGATAATAAAATAGAACAATTATGGCAATATACTATATAATAAAAGTTATGGGACTGTGCTCTCTTCTCAATATCTTATTATTCTGAACTCACCCTTCTTGTGATGATGTGAGATGACAGAATACTTACACAATGAGATGAAGCGCGGTGAATGATGTAGGTGTTGTGACATAGCGTTAGGCTACCACTGTAAGGAAACAAGAGCCCTTAACCCTACAACCTCAAGGAACTGAATTCTGCCAGCAACCTGAGTGAGCAGGAACCAGATGGTCCCCTGGAGCCTCCAGAAAGGAATGCAGCCATGCCCACACCTGGGTTTCGGCCTGGACTTCTGACCTCCGGAGTGCCGACATAATAATGTACATTGTTTTAAGCAGCTGGGTTTGTGATAGTTTGTTAACAGCCAGGGTGGAAAACTAGTATAATGCCCCTCACCTGAACGTTTTCATTTGTATCCTCCACCGCAACAAACATCAAGTTTTCCAGGAGGTTCCTTCCACTAGCCCCTCGTAAAAGCTGTTCACTCTGTGTGGGGCTCCTTTCTGCCTACAAGTCTCTCCCATCATTCGAGTCCCAGCCACAGGAGCCTTGCCTTTCTGAAGCCTTCCTGAAACTCAATGTCTGCCCTCTCCTGTCTCTCTACTACACATTCCTTGGGCCTGTTACTGTCCCTGTATGTTCTCCTTCTTGAGAACAGCAATAGCCAACGTTTATTAGGTTCATAACACTTGGCTGGCATTGTTCCAATCAGGCAATATGGCCTAACAGACAACCGCTCAGGTTCAAGAGCCAGATTGCCAGGATCGGAATCCTGGTTCCGCTACTCATTAGCGGTGTGGCCCTGGGCATATTCTTTAACCTCCTTGTGCCTCAATTTTCCCATCTGTGAAATAGGGATAATAATAATGCCGAGTTCACAGAGTTACTGTACAGATTAAATATAATGTGCCTGGAGTACGATAAGCTTTTAATAGCTATTAAGTTCCTAATGTGTTCCTGATTCCTTACCTACTATTCCAAAATCCAAAAAGCTCTAACAACAGAAAACTTTATAAGCCTTTGGGTGGCAAAACCAGATTTGAAGTGAACAGGGCCCTTTCTGGTCTTTATTGATCCTCACTCAGTGTGACTGTTCGTACATTTTGCTACAGCGGTGTTATGTAACATCTTGTATGTGCACCTTGTTGCCTTTCTAAAATCTGAAAAATGTGCAATTCTGAAACACATCTGGCCCCCAAGGGTTTTGGATAAGGGCATGTAGACCTGTACTGCTATTTTTATAGGTACTGACTCATTTATCTTTCATCACAACTCTGGAAAGTAGGTGCTCTTTATTATCACTAATTTACAGGGGAGGAAGCTGAGGCACAAAATGTCCAAGTGACGTGTACAGGCCACAGAGCCTAACTGGCACAGCCAGGATTCGGACCCACGCAGTCAGATTCCAGTTGTCTAAGCCTTTGAACAGTTAGGCTAAACTGCCCCCACACTGCTTCTTCAGCACATCCTGTGGAGAACAGGACCACCCCTGACCACCACCCCAGAACTGCCCTCTTTGCTGAGGGTGAACTAGAAATAAACATGGAGCTTCCTATTTATTCTCAAGGAATGAGCTTTCATCAATCACCTGTTCACTGGCTGGGACTGTTGGGTTCAGAAGACCTTCCAAACCAGGTTTCAAAGAACCTTCCTCTATTATTTATAGCTTGATTCTTTAATCTGTAATGAAATATACAGTATGAGCCTCTCAGCTCCGAGATGTTTTGAAGCTCATTTGGCGGACATGATTTTAGGCTATTATACAAGTCACAGAGCCATGAAGTGTCCACATTTGAGAGTCCTGTCATCAGAGGCTTCACTGGGTTTATTTCAAAGACCTGCCTGTTTCAGAGGCACAAAGAGTTCAGTGTGACTCCTGGTGGTGGAGACAGGCAATTTTACCAGTTCCTCTTTCATTCGCGCTAGAACCTATCAATTAAGGTGAAATCCAACCTACCAATTAAAGTGAAATCCAACAGTTTGCTTCAAGCCTCAACAGCACACAGGGTTTTCTATTTTGTTTATCATATTTCCCACTTGACCCCTAATGAGAGTCCTAGTAATTTGCCTACCTCAAATGTGTTTACTTCTCTTCACCTCTTTCATTTAACAAGCATTTATTAAAAAAAATTTTTTAAATGTTTATTTTTGAGAGGGAGAGAGGGAGAGAACGAGTGGGGGAGGGGCATAGAGGATCTGAAGCAGGCTCTGCACTGACAGCCTCATGCGGGGCTCGAACTCACGAACCATGACATCATGACCTGAGTCGAAGTCGGACTCTTAACCAACTGAGCCACCCAGGTGCCCCTAGCAAGCATTTATTGAGCGCCAGGTGCTGGGGATATGGCAGTGAACAGACAAAAATCCCTGCTCTAGTGGAATTCACACTGTAGTGGGGAAGACAGATAAGAAACAAGGTAAATGAGTACAAAAATATGTCAGATGGTGAGAAGAGCTATGGGAAGAAAATGAAGCAGGGAAAGGAGTTTTTATTTTTGAAAGGGTAGCCAGGGGAGGGTAGGCACTGAGCAGCTGACATTTGAGCAAAGGCCTGAATGAGACGAGAGAGTCAGGTTTGTGATGACCCCGGGAGCAGGTCGATCCAGGCAGAGGACACGGGGACACAGCCAGGGTGAGTGACCCTGAGGCTGGAGCAGTGCTGGGCAGGTCAGAGGAAGAGAAAGGAGTCTGGCAAGGTCAGAGAGGAGGGAGTAAGGGCACAAAAAGTGGTAGGAGGTGAGAACAGAGGGGCTAAGGGGGCCAGACTGAGTGAGGCTTTTTCAGGCCCTGCAAGGACTGAGTGAGAGGAGAGCCACAAGAGGGCTGTGAACAGAGGCGTAAGAGGCTGTGACTTGGATTTTAACAGGATCCTTCTGGCTGTTGTGAAGAGACCAACTGTAGGGATAGGAGAGGCTACTGCAATAGTCCAAGTGAGAGATGGTGGCGGTGGCAGTGGAACTGGAGAGGGGTGGCTGAGTTCTGGACAAAATGTGAAAACAGAGTGAACAGGATTTGCTGACAAAAAGGATGGGGGTGGGTGAGAGAGGCATCATCAAGGGTGATTCTAGGTTTGTGACCTGATCGCCTGGAACGATGGAGCTAGGACCAACTGAGATGGGAGCGCTGCAGGAGAGCAGGTTTTGAGGTGAGACTGGGAGGTCAATTTTGGAGATCGTCTCAGAGGCCTTTTAGACACCTATATGTATGCTATGAATAATAATATTGATTTTAAAAATAGTCCTACAGCGCTGGCTGTGTGCCGCATATCATTTAAATCACTTGACTCAATCATCAAAGCAACACTGTGGGGTGGGCATTATCACGATCCTCCCATTTTCCAGATGAGGAAATAGAGGTGGAGTTTGCCGGCTTGCCCCAAATCACGCAGCCGGAAGCTGGCAGAGCTGTGGTTCAAACCCAGGCAGTTTGGCTCCAGGCAGTGATCCCAGCACTTTACAACACCAGTTCTCTTTGATGAGAGACAGAAGGGGAAGACACCCTAGAGGGTGACAGGGATGGTATTTTTACACAGGGTGAGCAGGGAGGGTCCCCTCCTGAAGGGGGGGAGGGAGCAAGCCATGCTGACCTCTGTGGGAAGGGTCTTTGTACACAGACTGCTGTACACAGACTCTAAGGTGGCCACAAGTTTGGCACACTACATCACGGGCACCGTGAGTTCATCCAGGTCCCACCTCTGAGGATATGAATGTGCCCTTACATCTTCTCACACCTGATAAACCCTTTATTCTACAATCATCAAGTTCCAGTATCTCCCAGGCAGAATTAAAATTCTTCCTCTGTGTGAGCCAATGTGACGAACAACCTGTCTGCTCTCGCAAATCTGTTCTTCTCTCTGGGTCTTCGGTCTCATACTCCTCTGCCCTGTTCTAGCTGTGTGACCTTGAGCAAGTTACTTAACCTCTCTGGGTCTGTTTCTGCAACTGTAAAACATCCTCAAAAGATACTATTCTCAAAGGCTTTTGTGAGGATTAAATGCCAATATATGTAAAGGACTTAGAAAACTATCTCTGGCATGTGGGAGACACCCAACAAATGTTAGCTCTTAGCTTGTGTATCAAGCTAAGATACACAGCCACCCCTCTCCAGTTCTCCCCCCCCCCCCCCCCGCCTTATGTATCACCATGGCCTATACCATCTGGCTCTTATCACCACTCTGACCTTGCCTCCTGCCTTCTCCCTCCACTCTCCTCCAGCCACACTGGCCTCCTGCATGTTTCTTCTGTTTTTAATGTTTATTTTTGAGAGAGAGCGAGTGGGGGTGGGGAGACAGAGAATCCCAAGCAGGCTCCGTGTGGTCAGTGCAAGCCCGATGTGGGGCTCAATCTCACGAACTGGGTTCGATGCTTTACTGACTGAGTTACTAGGTGTCCCATCCTCCTTCAGGTTTCTTTCTTCCTTTTTTTTAAATGTTTATTTATTTTTGAGAGAGAGACAAGAGTGCAAGCAGGGGAGGGGCAGAGAGAGAGGGAGACACAGAATCTGAAGTAAGCTCAAGGCTCTGAGCTGTCAGGATGCGGGACTCAAACCCATGAACTGTGAGATCATGACCTGAGCCAGAGTCGGACGCTTAACTGACTGAGCTACCCAGGTGCCGCCTCCTTCATGTTTCTTGAACCCTCTAGGCACAATCTGACCTCAGGGCCTTTGCACGGGCTGTTCCTTCTGCCTGGTACACTCTTCCCCTGGACATTATGGCTTCCTCCCTGACCTCCTTCAGGCCTTAATTCAAGAGTCACCTTCTAAATGAGGCCTGCCCGGTGCCTAAGATTTCAACCACCCCCATACTCTATCCTTGTCTTCCCTACTTCATTTTTCCCCCTTGGTGCTTGTCTAACATACTAGATCTAATTTTACTTACTGTTTTATTTATATAGTCCATCTCACCCACTTTTAGCAAGCGTCTGCTCCACAAGGGCAGGAATTTCTGCCTGTTCTGTTCCTTCCCGTATCCCCAACACCTAGAAGAGTGCCTGGTACTCAGTAGGTGCTAAGTGTTTGCTGAATGAACAATCCCAACTAGCTTCTTAACGAGCTCTCATATGCCCTCATCATCTCTATCTTCCTCCCCGCCACCCTGATTCGTCTGAAATTATATTTTTCACATTCATTCATGCAACACATTCTTATTGAGCACCTACTATATACTAGGTATATTTACCCAGCAGTAAATAAGCAGACAAAAATTGTAAGCCCTCATGGGACTCCCGTTCTAATGGGGAGAGACAATAAACACAATCGACTGGTAAAGTGCACAGTGTATCTGATAGTGATACGGGGCAAAAGGATCAATAAAGCAGAGAAGGGACTTGAGTCCTGCTAAGTATGCAGGTTCAGATGGTCAGGGACGGGCTGACATTTGAACAGAGCTCTGAAAGGAATCATGGCGAGATCAGGGCTACAGTGTTCCAGGCAGGAAATATAACGAACACAAAGGCCCTG
This sequence comes from Lynx canadensis, assembly GCF_007474595.2. Classification (NCBI taxonomy): domain Eukaryota; kingdom Metazoa; phylum Chordata; class Mammalia; order Carnivora; family Felidae; genus Lynx; species Lynx canadensis. Next base: position 41,140,088 of record NC_044321.2, read on the forward strand.
AGGCTGGATCACATCTGATGTGTTTGAGGATGAGTGAGGAGCTCACTGTGGCTGGAACAGAGCTGAGAGGACAAGGTGCAGGAGGTGAGGCCAGACAGGTTACTTGTTTTATTGACTCCCGGGCATTCTTTACACTGGAGGGGAGTCTAGCTCTGATTTCTCCATTTTACAAATAAGGAATCGGGTGCAGGGAGGAAGTGGTTAAATCACTCAGGTCACAGAGCTGCTGGGATTGGGGGTGGATGGGTGCTGACACAAGGTGTGGAATGGAGGCAGCTCTGCAGGCAGGGGGAACAGCAAAAACAAAAGCTTGGAGATGAGAAGTCATTCGGTTTTTAAGGAGCGGGGTCTCACGTGGGATGGGGTGAGGTGAGAGAGGGGAGCCTCAAAAATTATTTTGTGTTGAGGGGTCACCTCACTGGGGACTTACCTCTGAATAAGGTATTGAACCCCTATGCCAAACTTTCCTCACTACCTGTCTCATAGGGTGATGGTGAGGATTAAATGAGCTCATTAATATACAGCCCCTTGCCAGGTCCCTAGTAGGTGCTCAATAAATGTTGGCTCCTAATGGCATTATCACTATCTTTAACGTATCCATTTATTGGAGTGAGACCGAATGTCTTAGTGGTTAATGATGTATATGAGGGGGTGTGTTCTAGAGTGAAAAACACCTGGGTTCAACAGGCACACAGGGTGATCCAATATTAAGAAAGAAGGATGGTAGGGGTGGGGGAGAAGGCCACGGACTGATCCACCACAAGGAAAGGGAGAAGATAAAAGCACCTCCCGCGGGAGGGATTACAAAGCTCTGGACTCAGGGGAGGGTATGGGGGTGTGTGCCTGAATGCAAGCACATGGGTGACAGGAAGGCCAATGAACAGATCCACTGCAAAGGTGGGGGTAGGGGGAGTGCAAAGGCTCATCTAATTTACTGGGGGCAAGGGAAGCAGAAAGGCACACAGACTGCACAACAGTAGAGGAGAAAAGCCATCACACAGACTGATTAAAAGAAGGGAACGAGGCCATGGACTGGGCTACTGAAAATGGGGCGATAAAAAGCACTAAACTGACCCACTATTAAAAGGAAGGGAGAAGCCCAAGGACCGGAGCTACAGTCTACAAAAAAAGGAGGACAGGGCAATGGGCTGCTAACTAGGGGGATGTGAATACAAGCCTTTAGACTGATCCACAGTAAAAAAAAAAAAAAAAAAAAAAAAGATGTGTGAGAGAGCCATGGACTGATGCGCTGGGGGACTGGAGGAGGCAGGAATACAACTTCACAGATTAACTCACTGTTAAAGGGGGTGGGGGTGCACAACGCCATGGATTGATTCACTACAAGGAACAGGAGTGGTGGAACAAACAAGGCCACAGACGGGGTCCTTGAAAGTTGAGGACAGGAGATATAAGAACACTCAGGTGCACCTACTGTCAAGGAGTCGGACAATGCCAGAGACTGCTCCCCTCTAAGTGGGGGTGGGGGCAAGACCGTGGGCGAGTCCACTGTAAGGTGGGGTGGGGAGAAATATAAGCACGCAGACCGATCCATTATCAAACAGGAAGGGGGGTCAGGCCACGGTCAGCTCCACTACAAGGGGCGAAGGGAGGGGACAATACCACAGGCAGGTCCACCAGCCGTGGAGGTGGCGGTGGGCAGTCGAACACAGGCAGGCCACGGGCCAAGCCACATCCCTCGCGCGGGGGCGGGAAGGATACGTGGGGTCACGGACTGGCCCTCCACCCTCCAGGCCCCGGGCTCACCTGTGTGTAGCGCAGTGGCAGTGTTGGCAGCTCCGGGGGGCGGGGGCTCCATGCGCAGCCCCACCGCCCCCCAGGCCCGGGCTCCGAGGCGGCGGCGGTGGTGGCGGCGGTAGCGGCGGTGGCGGCGGCGGCGGCGGCGGCAGCAGCTAGAAGCCGCCCCTGCGTTTCCTCACCGCTCACGTGGGACTACAGAGGAGGGGCCGAGCATTCTGCCGCTCGTTGATTGGACAGAACACCGAGGATCGACCGCGCGGCTTCCAAGGCTGGGGAGGCGGGCCCTGCCCCACAGAGCTACGCCGTGATTGGCCCAAGGGGAATTGATGGAACGCAGATGGCCGCCTGGGTTCCGAGGGGGCGTGCCGGCCCCCCCCCCCCTCCGGTGCTTCACGCTAATTGGCTCGAGACTGACAGCCCGTGGGCGATTGACAAGATCCTGGGGGCGCCTGCCTCACATTGATTGGCCTATATGGAAGACAGCCTCCGAGGATAGGGGCCGATGGACCCTGCTTTCTGCTAATTGGTGGATGAGGGACTCCTAGACAGCTGCCAAAACACCAACGGGGCGGTGCTGCACGCCACGCTGCTCAGCGGAAGCTGGACTTGTATGGAAGTGGGCGTAGCAGCCGCCTGGAAGGGGGTCGGACCAGGGCTGTGCGTAGGTGGGCACGGTAACTCTATAGTGATTGGCTAGAAAAGACGAGTTTAGAAGGGGACAGAGATAGGAGGGCTGGACAGCCGCCAGGCACGCAAAAGGGACGTTGAGTGGTGGAAACTAAATGCCTACGAGGGTAGCGTCGAGCAGCAGCCAGTTATAAACGGGCGGAACCTGGCTCTGCATTGATTGGCGGAAGCTGGACTCAACCTAGAATAGGGGCCGGACCAGGGAGGGAGGGATTCGGCTTTGTGCCCATTGGTGGAAGCTGGAACTATTTAGAAGCGGGGTGAGGCCAAGGTTTAGCCGAGACGGGCGTGGGCGTAATCTAAGGTACCCCAGTAATGATTAGGGTGTGGGAGAGGGGCAAAACTTAGGGCCAGGAATGAGTGTCTTGGGAACAAACCTCCACCTTGAACGGGCCCATTCTCTATGATAATTCAAAGAGTTATGTCCAGGAAAAGAAACAGAAAGAAGAGCCAGGTGGGGGGCCCAGGTTGCCAAGGCGACAGAAGATAGGGCAGAGCAGAAAGTCAAGTGGCAAATGCTGCTAGGCAACAGGCTGGAGGCGGGACTTCAGGGGTGCTTTAAAGGTTTCACACGGAGACTGGATCTCTGGGCCTCCTGATAACTTTGTGCTTTAGAAACAGGGCACTTGAGCAAACAGCAGGGGTTGAGGTGGGGAAAGAAGGGCCATGTGACTCAAAGGCATTCAGGCTCTTTAATGTCTGGGGAGGCAGGGAAGAAGTCAATGGTGAGGTGTCTCCGGGAAATTCTGCAGGCCTTGCAGTTCTCTAAGCCCCTGAAAAAAGAGGACAGAAGAGATTGAACAGAGACTGGGTCCAGGCCCCATCCCAGGCTTGCTCTGACCTCCCCTCCCTCAGAGCCAGCCTGGCTCCAGCTTGGCTCCAGCTTAGAGAGAAAGATGGTCTTTCTCGTCCCTGGCTCTCTCCCTTCCTCAGGTCACCACCCTGAACACATTCGGAGACAGAGTCTGGGAGTGGGGTGAGCTGCTCTCACCTCTAGCAACATGTGGATATGGGCCTTGATATTCATGGAGTCCTTGGTGAGGCTGTCGCTGAGCCTGGAGAAAAGAAACAAGAAAGGGCGAAGTGGGCCCCACTTAGGCTCATGAGGATGCTGCTTCCTCATCACTTCAAGAACTACCTGTGTCCTGGATGACTTCCATGTGGCAGGTGGAACCTACTGCCTCACCTGCTCCTATGTGGAGATGCCCTGCCACCACCTGGACTGCACTGATTCAGAGACATTTATTGAATCCCCTGATCTATGCCAGGCACTTTTAGGGACTGGGGAGAGAACAACAAACGCAACAAACACAAATCTCAGCCTTATGGAGCTCGAGTTCTCATTAAGAGGGACAAATGGTGGAATGACATACAGAGTGTGTCGGATGGCTATAAGTAAAATGAAAAAGTCAAATGATAAGAGACGATAAGGAGTGCGGGAGTGGGGCTACAATTCTAATTAGAGTACTTACAAATGACTGTACTGAGAAACATTTGACTAAAGACTTAAAGAAGTGGACCACGTGGATCTATGGAAGATGAATGTTCTGGACACAAGGGCCAGCACATGCAAAGGTGTGAGTGTACCTGGCATGTCTGAAGCACAGCAACGAGGCCAGTGTGGCTGGAGAAGAATAAGCGAAGGGGGACTGTAGGAGGGGAGGTCAGAGAGGTAAGCCGGGGAGGCAATCGTGTAAAACCCACCAGGCCATGGTAAGGACTCTGACTTTTACTCTAAGTGAGGTGGGAGCCAAGGGAGGCTTGTGATCAGAGAAGGAATGTGAACCGACTAGGGTTTAAGAGGATCCACCTGGCCACTTTGTGGAGGACTGGGGATAAGGAAAGCTAGTGTGGGAGCAGGAAGTCCAGTGAGAAGGCTACTGTAATAGTCCAGGTGAGAGATGGAGACTCAGACCGTAGTGACAGCAGCTGAGGTGATGAGAAGTGACTGGATTTGGAACATACTTGGAAGGTAGGGTCAACAGGATTTAGCAAAGGTTGGATGTCAGTTGTAAGCGGACTCAAAGAAGATGCCAAAGCCTAAACCTGGAAGCTTAACTGGGCCTAACTGGGAAGCTGGAGTTGTCTGAAACCACTCTGGCTCTTGACTGCGGAGTTACATAAACCAGTCAATTCCTTATATCTTAATGTTTGTTTATTTTTGACAGAGAGACAGACAGACAGAGCATGAGCAGGGGAGGGGCAGAGAGAGAGGGAGACACAGAATCCAAAGCAGGCTCCAGGCTCCGAGCTGTCAGCACAGAGCCCGCCGCAGGGCTTGAACTCACAGCGAGATCATGACCTGAGCCGAAGTCTGACGCTTAACTGACTGAGCCATCCAGGTGCCCCTCAATTCCTTATATCTTAGAAGCCAACTGGGATCAGTCTCACTCAAAAGAATCCTAACTGATACCAAAGGTCAAGGAAGGCCCTTTTGAAGAATGAAGAATGAGTAAGAGTTAAACAGTAAGAGGGTCTTTTCCCCCCAAAAGGCCAAGAGGCAGGAAAGAGCTTTTGGAAGAGCTGTTCAGGAAGTCAGAGTGTTAGGAATTAAGTGAATGGTGGACAGAAAGTCCAAGATAAGGTCTAAAAGGTAGGAAGGGGCTAGATCACGCAGGGTCTTGATACTGTGATAAGGAGAAATATGGATTTTATTGTGCTGAGCTATCACAGAAGTCAATTTTAGGCAAATTAAATACAGTAAGAAAAGTATAACAACATAGAATGTTGAATTGGAAAAAAAAAAACAGTATTTTAAACCCATTTGTATATCAATGTCTCCCAAATTTATATTTTCAGTCCAGACCCCTCTCCTGAACTCCAGCCTTGGGGGTTTTAACCACATCTTCAAAAACTTCCAATGTTAAACAAGCACCCCATGCTTAACAGGTCCTAGACTGAACTCCTGATCTTCCCCATCCAAATCTTCCCCTTCTCTATCTTCTCCCTCTCAGATAATGGCAACTGCATCCTTCCAGTTATTCAGCCCAAAACTCTTATACCCCACATCCTATCAGGCATTCTATTTAAAACTACAATCGCTCCATCCTAGGCAATGTGTCTTTTCCTTTCACTATTAAAGTATAATTGGTACAGAACAGAGTTTCAGGGGTACAACAATGAGTCAATATTTATACACATTGTGAAATGATCACCACAATAATACTAGTTACCACCTGTTACCATACAAAGTTACAAAAAAAAGTTTTCCCAGTGTTTCTTCTCTCCATTCCATGCTTTTCTCTGTAGCACAGTCAACCTGTGTGACATACTGTATCATTTACTTATTTTTTATTATCTGGCTCCCCTGACTAGATAAGCTGTGTAAGGGCAGAGAACAGATCGGTCTGCTTTGTGCCCTGATGTATCCCTAGGAACCAAACAGTGCATGGCACATAGTAGTCACCCAACGTACGCTGAATAAATAATTAAGTAACTACTCTGTTCAAAGGAACCTGTCCTCAGAAGATGGTTGAGTCTATGTTTAAAGACAAGAAATAGGGGTGCTTGGGTAGTTCAGTCGGTTCAGTGTCTGACTCTTGATTTCTGCTCAGGTCATGATCCAAGGGTCGCAGGATCAGACCCTGCGTTGGGCTTTGTGCTCAGTGTGGAGCCTGCTTAAGATTCTCCCTCTCTCTCTCTCTCCCTCTGACCCTCTCCCTGACTCCTGGCACTATTTAAAAAAAAACACAAAAAAAGGCAAGAAATAAATGAAGCCTGGTATTGTCAGAGAGCAAGAATGCTTTCAAGAATATCTGGGGTAAGGGCCCCTGGGTGACTCAGTCAGTTAAGCATCCAGCTCTCGATTTTGGCTCAGGTCATGATCTCATGGTTTTGTGAGTTTGAGCCCTATGTGGGTCTTTGTGCTGACAGCCTGTTTGGGATTCTCCCTCTTTCTGTTCTTCCCGTGCTCATGCTCTCTGTCTCTGTCTCTCTAAATAAATAAATAAATAAATAAATAAATAAATAAATAAATAAATAATTAAAATTTAAAAAATAAAAAAAACTAAAATAAACTCACAAAAAACATATTAAAAAAAATATCTGGGGTGGTACTCAAAGAACAGAGCAGTGAACCTGATCAGATTCTAAGGGCAATTTGAACATCAATGAAAATAACAAAATTAGTTAATGGTACAAGCTTAGTCTATGAAAGGCTATGAGTTGCAACATTTTTTAAAAAGGAGAAAAATACAAAGTCTACCAAATGCTAGTTGTAACACAAATGGAAGATGTTTATTTTTTTGCTACTGACTTAAATATGTAAGGCAGTGTTAATGGTCAAATAGTTATTCTGTCTCTCCTTTTTAAATTAATTATTTATTTATTTATTTATTTTTAAAGTTTGAGAGTGAGTGAGTAGAGGAGGGGCAGAGAGAGAGGGAGAAAGAGGGAATCCTGAGCAGGTTACACACTGTCAATGTGGAGCCCAACACAGGGCTTGAACCCATGAACTATGAATGAGATCATGACCTGAGTCGAAACCAAGAGTCAGACATTTAACCGACTGAGCCACCCAGGTGCCCGCCCCAAATTCTTTTTTTTTTAAAGATTTTATTTATATTTTATTAAAAAAAAATTTTTTTTAATGTTTATTTATTTTTGAGACAGAGAGAGACAGAGCATGAACGGGGGAGGGGCAGAGAGAGGGAGACACAGAATCCGAAATAGGCTCCAGGCTCTGAGCTGTCAGCACAGAGCCCGACGCGGGGCTTGAACTCACTGACCGCGAGATCATGACCTGAGCCGAAGTCGGCCGCTCAACCAACTGAGCCACCCAGGCGCCCCAAAAGATTTTATTTTTAAGCAATCTCTATACCCAACGTGGGGCTCAAACCCACAACCCTGAGATCAAGAGTTGCATGCCCCACTAACTGAGCCAGCCAGGCACCCCTATTCTCTGTCTCTTCTATAGTTACACGTCTCTTTATGGTGTGGATGTGTATTCTTTTCTGTGTAATCAAGAAGAATATACACAAAGATAAGATCCTCCCGCTCCCCCCAAAATAATATTAAGAATAGGAAGGACTGACAGGCCATTTGGTTACATAAAAAAACAGAGGGGGAGTGGAGAGGGGAAGTTAGTTCAAAGTGAGTTGCAAGTAAAAAAGTCTTTTCAAAATGAGAGTGAACTACCCCACAAATTTTCATCTCCTAGAAAGATTAAACTTCTAGAAGCCTTACTAATTACAATAAACTAATAAATGATTCAATCACATTTCTCATCACAATAACCAACCAGGCACTGACAATATATTTATTAAAAATTTTTAAAAAATGTTTATTTATTTTTGAGAGAGAAAAAGAGAGGGAGAAGAGCAGGGGATGGGCGGTAAGGGGGCGGGGGGAGTCCCAAGCAGGCTCTGCGCTGACAGTGGAGGGCTCGGTCCCACAAACCATGGGATCATGACCTGAGCCGAAATCAAGAGCTGGACTCAACCAAATGAGTCACCCAGGTGCCCCAGGTACATTTTGGGGGAAAGACGGCAAGTCTCAAAAAAAATTAAAATCTACCTGAAGGCTCAGGAATCCTGTGACATACAAAGGAAAGCTTTGTTATAAATAAAACAAATGGATGTGGTCTAAATGACCAGTAGTTCAGAACTGTGTTGGCCCATGAAAGCAGCCCCTTGACCCCTCCACCAATTGGTCTGATCACTAAGATTAAGAAATCTCAGCAGGTCTGAGGCTCTTTTGGGTCTACTAACACCGAAACCCTGGAAAGGTTTGAAAAGAGAAGAATCACTAAAACCACAAGAGAGGCAATGCTGGAAGAAATGAATGTAGGAATAAATATAACCCAGAAGGAATTTTAGATGAGTGGTATTCACTCTTGTGAGATGATATTAATCTAAATGCATTGCTCAGTGTCCCCTCTCTTGGCAATTTTGCTACATGGCAGTCACAGTGGTCCTCTTGCCAGGAAGGCTCTTCCCCAGATAGCCCCTGGGAGGCCTTCCTTAGCTACATTTCAAACCTCTCATCCACACTCCCAATTTCCCTTCCCTGTACAAAGCCTTAAACTCAATTGGAGCCCATACTTTCTCCCCACATTACCTCCCTGCTGCCATCACCAGAAATCTGCTTCAATCCCCACTTCAATCTGTTTCCAACGTACCCTTTTTTAAAAAAAAAAAAGTTTGTTTATTTTTGAGAGAGAGAAAGAGTGCGAGCTGGGGAAGGTCAGAGAAAGAGGGAGACACAGAATTTGAAGCAGGCTCCAGGCTCTGAGCTGTCAGCACAGAGCCCAACGCGGGGCTCGAACTCACTGCAAGATCAGGACCTGAGCTGAAGTCGGACACTCAACCGACTGAGCCACCCAGGTGCCCCTCCAACATTCGACAAACACAGAATGCCTACTTTATGCCATGTACTATTCTGGTCACTTGGGGGTATGGACAAAATATCTCCCTTTGTTAAACTTACATCCTAATGGGCAAAGGCAATGAATTTTAGAAAGAAGTAAAATTACACAGTAAACATTGAGAGGTCATAAGTAGAACAAGGGAGGGGAATGAGGAGAGCCAGGGGTCGTGATTTGACAGTTAGGCTACGGAAGTCCTCATTGAGGAGGTGACATTTGAGAAAGACTTAAACTGAGTTAGGGGAAAGGAAGCCAGGCGTGTACCTGGGGAAAGAGTGTTACAGGCAGAGAGCACAGTCCCTGCAGTCAGGTGGGCTCGTTCTGAGGGTGTTTAAAGAAGCCTGGGAAGGTCAGTGTGGTGAGAGCACAGTGGATGAGCAGACAACTTAGGAGGAGGTGAAGTCAGAGATAGTTTGTTTTACTGTTACTGATTTATAGGCCAAAACCTCCTGGATCTGGTCAAAATTAGGCCTTCAAGGGACCCTTCTGTCTGCCTCCCCGCCACCAAGTATGGAGCCTGGCATACAGCAGAGAGCCAACAAATGTTTGTGTGGATGGACAATACAAAGACCATTTATTGAGTGCTTACTATGTACTATACTTGGGGCTCAGCTTTGTATCTCCACTGTCCTCAGCCCTAGCCTTGAGGAGGAGGGGAGATGGGCCCTGAAGTATCATCCCAGGCAGCCATGGGGAAAGGGAGAAGGGTGTTGCAAATGGTGGTATTTTAGACACTATCCTCATAGAATGGACTTACTCTGTGAGGAGGTTGCTCTTACGATCAATGAACTTGAGGGCTTCTGCCAGAGTCAACTCCAGGAAAAAACCATATCCAAGGGCCACATAGATTCGTGAAGTGTCTGGGCTGAGGAAACAATGGTTAGAGGAAGAGCGGGATGTCCTTATCACTGCATACTATACAGTTTATTAGAGATGGGTTTTTTTTTTAATCCCCTCCTCCCCCTTCCCCAAATTGAAGCTCTGGGAGGGCAGGGATTTTGTCCTATTTGATTTACTGTCACATCCCCAGCACTTAGCACAGTGTCTGGTAAATAGCAAATAGTCAAAAAAATATCTGTTGAATGAAGAGGGGAGCTGAACCCTGTGGGCTCATAGGGGCAGGTAGACACTCACACAACTGTGTCAACGAAGAAGTTACAGCCCAAATCCACCTGCATATATAACTCCGAGGGCTTAGCTTCCTGTGGGGCCAGGGAAAAAGAGGTAGGGGTCAGTGGTCAACTTTTAGGTCAGCTGACAGGTTTTGGTCTGGGGTCTCTCCTCCCATCCCCCTCCCTTGTCCACATACACCAAAATGGTACCAAACCTTGGTGTCTTTACCTGAAGTCGCTCAATGACATTTCTCAGTTGAAGGTATTTGGCCAGCTGCTCATATACCTTGTCACGATGGTCCAGGACTTTTCTGATGGGACAAGAGGAGAATGGTGACCAACAGGAAGCCCTGGCCCTCTCAGAATACCTCACAGTATGACTCTGAGACCCTCATGTCACCATGCCCTAAAGAAGCATTTTAGTGCAGAAGTGAAGGTTTGGATTGTGAGTCAGACTGCTTGGGTTTGAATCTAGGCTCTCTTTTTTGACTAGTCGTGTGACTTTGGCAAGTAAGTAACCTCTTTAGGTCCCAATTTACCTACCTATAAAATAGGGATGACAATTATTACCTCAGAGTCATAAAGAGAATTACATGAGAGTTTACTATAAAGCACTTATAGGGGTGCCTGGGTGGCTCAGTGGGTTAAGCATCTGACTCTTGATTTGGGCTCAGGTCATGATCTCACAGTCGTGAGACTGAGCCCCAAGTTGGCTGCCCACTGAGCGTGGAGCCTGTTGGGGATACTCTGCCCCTCTGCTGCTTGCACACTCTCTCTCAAAAATAACATAAAAAGAGCACTTAAAATAGTGCCTGCCAAATAGTAAGCTCTATGTATGTATTAGTTAATATTTATTAGTATTATTATTAAAAAATTTTTTAATGTTTAGTTTTGAGAGGGAGAGAGAGAGAGAGAGAGAGAACATGAGCAGGGGAGGGGCACAGAGAGAGAGAGAGAGAGAGAGAGAGAGAGAGAGAACTGTAGGTGGGATCCAGGCTCTGCGTTGTCAGCATAGAACCTGAGGTGGTCCTCGAACTCACAAACTGTGAGATCATGACCTGAGCCGAAGTCAGATGCTCAAGGACTGAGCCACCAAGGCGCCCCTATTTCTTAGTATTGTTATCACACTGCCAATGCCTCTTTCCAATCAGAATGTCCCATTCTCTAGAAAATTCCTCCATCTCTTTTAGGATGTTCAAGGTCCTATTTCTGAATACTCTATTTCCTACTCAGACTAGTAAGGATAGTAATAATTTTTCATGCTCATTGAGCCTGTAGTATCCATATTAAATTCTTTACAAGGAATGAACACAATAAAAACTCAAAACAACCCCCTGAGGAAGGTCCCATCAACTTTCCCATATCACAGATAAGAAAACTGAGGCACAAAAAGGCGAGACGGGGTACACCGTCTTCACAGGATGGAGAAACGGCCAAGCGAAGGATTCGAACCCAAGAACTACCGGTTTGGAACCCAACTCGGCCCGAGATGGGGGGCTGCACATGCGCGGACACACCCTCTGCTAAGACCGCCACATCCCAGTCCAGTCGCACCCCGGATGTCGTCGCCCCTCCTTCCCCGCTCGATGGGCGCACGGGGCCGACCTCCGAACGTCTTCCCCACCAATCAGAAGGCTAGGCCCTGACTTCAAACGCCCCGCCTCCCCACGTGGAACGTTCCAAACGCCCGGCCCTCCACACTGTCACTCACCGCAGGTCCCGCTGCAGCACGTCGCAGATGAAGGCCTCATAGCGCAGCACTTTCTCCCCTGTGGATTCCAGCGCCCGCCGTTTAGGGGGCGTCGCCATGATGGGCTCCTGAGGAATGTGAAGGGGGGGGGGCAGACCACGTTGATCACTCAGTTTGGCCTCAAGCACGGTACATCTGCACCCCCCTCAACAGCCGAAGTGGGCTCGTCCGACTCCTGCCAGGGGTTCTGCCTTCTGCCCCTCCCAACTCTGGGACCTTGCCACCCAGGGACACCCAAACGCGGCCCTCACCTTAGAGCCGCCGGCAATAAGAACAGTTGCTATAAACCGCGGCTTCCGGGTGGCGCGGGTGAATGACGTACGCTAAGGGCGAGGGCCAACCAAATAGCCAGGTGGGGAGGGGCCGCTCTGAAGGGATGAAAACCACCGAAGCAGAGGCGAGAAGGGCGGGGCTTTAGGGAATCCGGCGAGAGTACTAGACAGCAGCGTGTGGGAACAGGGATGCGCGCGGAGCCTGTGGGGACCGCGCGTGGCTCGCGGGGGCGGGCCTTAATGGGATTTGGCGGGTTCTGGGTGAGGCGGGGCGTGCAGGTGGAGGTAGAGAGAGAGTAAAGCGTTTGGTATTTAAAAGTCAGAGCTTCGGAAGCAGCCAGACAAGAATTGATTTTGGTTCTGGTTTGTAAAAAGGAGAGGGTACATCCCTGTGATCTATCGCCGTGGATTTGGATTCTTCACACGGGAGATTTGGGTTTGGCTCCCGGTAATGGGGATGGATGTGAGCATTAAAAAAATTTTTAATGGAGACAGAGGTCCTAAAATTCATCTTTGGTAACTCCGGCTTTGCAGCTCGCAATTCCATAACCAGGATCCGAGCAGATACTGACAGCACACTATGTCTATTACTTCATTTAGTAGAGGCGTCAAGTGGCGGGTCGCTGAAGTCCTCTGCTCGAGATCAGCTACTCTGTAGTTAGAAATAGTTCCAATGTCTTTATTTAAATGTGTAAACTTTTTATTCATTCGTATGCGCTGAAGCTAATGAATTTATTTTTCTATGTTCGATTTTCAAATAATAGCATCAAACCCAGCAAGTTCAGGCTGAGCCTAAAGGAGAACCCACATGCCAGATCCCTCAAATGCTACTCCCGCCTATAGGGCCTAGGGCACTCACCCCTACCAGGGAAGATTTCTCAGATACTTTGTGGGTTTCATGTGTAAAAGCAAGTTTTTCTTTCAAATGCTCAAAACCTAAGCAAGTTTTCTTTGTTCTTAGAACATGATTGTAAAAGAAATGTGATTTTAAAAAAATACGAAATTTTATAGAATGTCAATTACTCAATACATGTAAAAGATAAATGAGCAGGACATTAAACAGAGTGCACTTAGTTATGGATACCCTACCCCCCCACCCCATCTCCCTGGACATAAATGAACTCATCCGCTGATTGGCAGATGAGCTACATTTGCTGACATCCTGGCCCGCTACCCTAAAAGGGTTAGCTTTCTGCCACACCAGCAAAGACTCTCAGGACTCACGGTTCACACTCTGGGCTGGGAATCCATCCTGGGGAACAAGGTAAGCAGACGCTGACACAGCTGGGCCAGTATGGCCTTAGTCCCCTCCAGAGGTGTCCACCCTGAGCATCGCAGCATTTATAGAAGGTGGTCATTGGCTAGTCTGCAGAAGCTGCTTGAAATAGGCAAGAGGATGGTCGCATTTAGGATATGACTCTGCAGTGGAGTCAACATTCTCCCAGGCAGGTGCTCCACCAAGCACATCATCCACTTCTTTCAGCTTTGGATACTTTGTTTTGTTACCTTGCAGGTGATGTTGTGCAGGTAGGGGCAGGTGTTGCAGGCGAAGCGGCGGGAGCACTGTCCCTCCTCCACGATCAGCCCATTCCTCTAGTCCGGGCAGAAGAGCCAAGGGAACGTGCTAAAAAAAATTGTTTTTTCGGGGCGCCTGGGTGGCGCAGTTGGTTAAGCGTCCGACTTCAGCCAGGTCACGATCTCGCGGTCCGTGAGTTCGAGCCCCGCGTCAGGCTCTGGGCTGATGGCTCGGAGCCTGGAGCCTGTTTCCGATTCTGTGTCTCCCTCTCTCTCTGCCCCTCCCCCGTTCATGCTCTGTCTCTCTCTGTCCCAAAAATAAATAAACGTTGAAAAAAAAATTAAAAAAAAATTGTTTTTTCTAAATCTTGCTACATATAGTTAAAGTTGCATTTGGTGTGATTGAAACAGACTCCAGGTAGTTAGACAACTATTACTGAGTTAATCTACAATATATTCCTGTGGGGTAAAAAAGGGTGTTATACTTATCATCTTTATTTAACACAAAAGAACACAGAGTTCTGATGAGCTGGAGATGGGTCTCTGCAAATCTATTAAGTTACATTTCACAGAAACGTTTTTTTACTTTTTAAAAACATGTTTCCAACTTTATTTTTACATTTCAAACCTACAGAAAAGCTGGCAGTGAACACCCATATAGCCTGCATTTAGACTCGCCAAATGTTAATATTTGACCGTATTTGCTTTCTCTGTTTCCAGACTCAGCAATAATTATTGACATGACTACATAGAATTCCACGTTTTAGACGACCTCAGATTAAAAAAAAAATTCTAACATTTATTTATTTTTGATAGAGAGAGAGCGAGCGAGCACGGGCGTGAGTGGGGGAGGGGCAGAGAGAGAGGGAGACACAGAATCCAAAGCAAGTTCCAGGCTCTGAGCTGTCAGCACAGAGCCCAACAGGATGGCCTCAGATTTTTGAGCCACTCCTATGTTATTGGATGTTTGGATGTGTCCAGTTTTTTCTGTGGTTAACACCCAGGATGGGCTAACAGTCTTTGCTTTCCTATTTTTGTATAATACTATGATTATTTCCTCATGATAAATCTCTCAAGGTAAAAGTATTGATCTAAAGGATGTCACTGCATTGTAAACCAAGTATTGACAATTGTACACATATTTCCAGTAACAAACTTCCTCATCTAAGCTCTACATCATTGGTTTGCTGACCTTTGATGTTTTTCTACAGCCTGCAGTCCAAGAACACTGGTTTCACTTTTTTAAATGCTTGAAGAAAGTAAAAAGAATATTTTGTGACATGTGAAAATTCTATAAAATTCAAGTTTCAGTGTCCAATAATAAAGTTTTATTGGAACACAGCTATACTCATGTCTGTGGATGCTTTCATGCTTCTAGTGGTAGAGTAGTTGCCAAAGAGACCATGTGGCCTGAAAACCCTAAAGTATTTACTATCTGGCCTTTTATTTTTTTTAATGTTTATTTATTTATTTTGAGAGAGGGAGAGAGAGCCAGAGAGAGAGAGGAAGAGAAAGAATCCCAAGCAGGCTCTGCGCTGTTAGCGTATATAGTCTGACGTGAGGCTCAATCTCATGAACGGTGAGATCATGACCTGAGCCGAAATGAGGACCTGGACGCTTAACCGACTGAGCCACCCAGGCGACCCACTATCTGGCCTTTTATAGGAAAAGTTTGCCAACCTCAATCATGTCAGCTCTATACAACCATGTTAATCACCAATACGTATGTTGGAGCTCTAAGTATGTGGGCCTACCAAGCTTCAACTGGTGACCTCTCACCTGGCTTACGGATACGGGTGTTTTCAGGCTGGTGCTTCTGGGAGGTATGAGGCCGACACTGTCTGTCATCTCCATTTGTATTTTCTCTCCCTCGCAGCCAACCCCTGCCCACAAGCCTCCCCCGGCTTTGACTTAGAGATCTCTGTCTTGCCCTTACCTAAGAAGAGCAAGAAATGACTGAGGCCCAGATGAATTAGAGCTAAACTCTTGATTCACTGCCTCCTTTATTTTCCACTGGGTATTTGGAACCCGTTAAGAATACATCTCATAAAATTGAAAAATAAAGGTAGGCTCACAAAAAGTATAAAGCAAGTAGAAAATTAACGTCAGGGGAAATTGGGATGTAGGTATGAAATTCTCTTCCGTGCTTAGCTGTGAATTTGTCTCTAAGCTTCCGACAGCAGTAGCAAAAAGGGAAATGAGGTTAGTTATGTGACGGGTATTGCCCACGAGGAAAAAGCATACCAGTTCATCAGCAGAAGGATATATTTCATGCCATTCACCAGGAAACAATAAAATTAGAACTCTCCCTCACTTCCTACACTAAAATAAGTTCCAGGTGGATTAAAGATTTAAATGTAAAAATGGAACCATCAGTGTGCTAGAAGGAAAAAATGGGAGAACATTTTTTATTATTATCTTAGAGTGAAGTCCCTTCTAGTCATGACATAAAGTTCGGAAGTCATGAGAGAATATATTGACACACTGTATTCATAAATTTTTTTGTTGCTTAGAAATATTTTATTTTACATAGACTTATCAGACCATAGACTAATGTTAATAGCATCATTATTCTATGCAATTTTAAAAATACATATAAATATACTGTATATCTAAAGTGATTAATTTAACCAGTTCCCTGTGTAGACATTTAAATTATTTAGTTTTCCTGTATCAGAAACCATAAACATGCTTTTGGCTAATCTCTATGTACGAGTCTAATTTTTTTATTAATTTTTTAATGTTTATTTAATTTCAAGAGAAAGAGACAGAGCAGGAGTGGGGGAGGGGCAGAGAGAGAGGGAGACACAGAATCCAAATCAGGCTCCAAGCTCTGAGCTGTCAGCACAGAGCCCGATCTGGGGCTCGAACCCACGAACCGCGAGATCATGACGTGAGCCAAAGTTGGCTGCTTAACCATCTGAGCCACCCAGGGGCCCCTATGAGTCTAATTTTTAAAAAGTTTTTTATTATGGAATCTTTCAAACATATACAAAAGGGTAAGGAAAAGTGTAATAAATCCCCATGAATCCATCATTTAGCTTCAAGAATTATCAACATACAGCAATCTCATCTCATTTATACCATTCCATTGTCCTCTCTCACTTATTGAAGCAAATCTCAGATATGATACCATTTATCCTTAGATAATTCAGTGTGTACTTCTAAAAGATAAGCACTCTTTATAAAAACTGTGGTTGTCTCATGTTTAAACCATATGTGTGTTGTAGAAAAAATTGGGAATAGTAGATAACTGTGTTAGTTTTCCATTGCTGTGTAACAATTTACCCATCGTGTTCATAAAATTAATGTATGCAGGGTTAACCTTAAAAACCCTGAGGCCAAATGGCAGATTGCAAAAAAAAAAAAAACCAAAAAAACAAAAAAACCATTTGCAACAGATGCAGTCAATGGCTGGTTAATTAATACATAAAGTACTACAAATCTATACAAAAGCCCAACAATTTAGAAGAAACAAGACAGACACAATTCACAGATATGCAAATCACTTTTGAATACATGAAAATGTGTTCATGCTCGATCATAATAGAGAAATGCAAAATAAAACATGTGAAATGCTGTTTTTCATCTACAGGGTGGAAAAGACCAGAAGGGTTTATAATATACTGTTGGTGTCACAGCTTAAGTTCTTCAGGAAGCAGATACTGACATGGGGGTTAGAAGTCCAGGTCTATAGGGCATCCGTGAAAGAAAAAGGGGCAAAGCAGGATTGAGCCGAGGGACGTTCAGACCATGATGCCAACCTGACAAACATGGATCTCCACATGGAGCTCCAGAGCAAAGATTGTCCGTTAGGGGAGTCCCACCTAGTCCTTTGAATCTCCTCATTGCTCGGTCATTGCCTAGAGACAGCCCTGCCGATAGCTGGACCCTGGTGTGAGAGCTGAGGTGAAGCCCAGTGGAGCTAACTGGAGACTGAGTCTCAAGTAACCCCGCTTCTCACAGCTGGGCCCTGAGCCCTTCCCTGAAGAGGAATCTGAGAAGCTCCTCTCCACGTTGGCTGCGGTTGACAGGTATGCGGGGAGGCTAATACTGTTACATACTTGGGGAGTAAATACAGAAGTACTTTTTAAAAATTTTACCTTTCTTGGGGCCCCTGGGTGGCTCGGTCAGTTAGGCAGCCGACTTTGGCTCAGGTCATGATCTCACGGTCTGTGGGTTCGAGCCCTGCATCGGGCTCTGTGCTGGCAGCTGGGAGCCTGGAGCCTGCTTCCGATTCTGTGTCTCCCTCTCTCTCTCTCTGCCCCTCCCCTGCTTGCTCTCTGTCTCTTTCTCAAATAATAAACATTAAAAAAATTTTTTTTTAATTTTACTTTTCTTTATTGTGGTGAAACACACGTACTATAAAATTAACCATTTTAGCCATTTTTAAGTTTGCTTCAGCGGCATTAAGTACGTTCACATTTTTGTGCACCCATCACCACCATCTGTCCCCAGAACTTTTTCGTCTGGAATATCTTTTACCAGTTTAAAGTATACTTACTTTTTGATCTATGAATTCTGCTTCTGGGAATTCATCTTATAGGTATATTAACACCATTATGTATCAAAGTATTACCGGAGCATGCATGGCAGCGTTGTGTGTATAGCAAAATACTGGAAACAAGCCAAGTGTCCATGAATAGTGGACGGGTCTAATTAATTAAGGTACACCTATACAAAAGAACACGAACAATTTGCCAGAAAGTTGTGATCCGGTGCCTGGATGTACCTAACAACATGACCTCAAAATAATACATTTTTAAAAATAAAATTCTAAAACGTCTTTTACTAGTTCTTGTCAGCCAGGTCACCTAGCAAAAACTTCTCTCTGTCTTTGTTTCTCTAGGAGCATATTTTTGTTTCATTAAAATTTTTTTTTGTTTAAAAATAATTATTGCTTCACCAGGATTTGGAAAGATAGCACAGGGAATTCCTGTATACACTTTGCCCGGTTTCCTATAGTGGTTAAATCGTATATAACTATAGTACAGTGTCAAACAAAGGAAGCTATCTGACGTCAGTCCAATGTGTGTGTGTAGCTCTGTGCTCTTTTATTATGGGTGCACATTCGATGAACCTCTACTACAATGCAGAAATATCCTCTCACTGTAATGATCTGCCTCATGCTACCCTTTTGTAGTCACCCCTACCCCTCTTCCCGCTATCCCTAACTCCTCACAGCCACTACTCTGTTTTCCATGTCATAATTTTCTATACTTTATAATTCCTATAAGTTTGTCATTTTGAGCATGTTTTATAAATAGAATTATACAGTATGTGTCCTTTTGAGATGCACTCTTTTTTTTTTTCTCATTCAGCGCAACACTCTGGAGATCCATCTAAGTTGCAGGTATTAATAGTTTCTTCCTTTTATTGCTGAGTAGTATTCCATGGTGTGGATGTATCACAGTGTATTTAACCATTCACATAGTCCTCACTTGGACATTTAGGGTGTTTCAAATTTTTGGCTAGTACAAACAAGGCTGCTATGAACGATTGTGTACAGGTTTTGTACTTAAGTTTCCGTGTCTGTAGGATTAATGTCCAGGAGAGCAACTGTTGGGCTGCAGGAGAAGTGTATGTTGAATTTCTTTAAGAAAATGTCAAACTATTTCCTAGAGTGTCTGTACCATTTTACATTCCCATCAGCAATGCATGAGAGATCCGATATCTCCTCACCCTCACTAGCATTTGGCATTGTCACTATTTTTTTAATCTGTTCTAATAGATGTGTAGTGATATCTCATTGTGGTCTTAGTTTTTATTTCCCTAATGGCTAATGATATAGAACACATTTTTATGGGCGCATTTTACCTATGTATATCATCTCCAAAAAATTATTTTGGGGGCGCTTGGGTGGCTCAGTCGGTTAAGTGTCAGGACTTCGGTTCAGGTCATGATCGCGCAGTTCGTGGGTTTGAGCCCCGCATTGGGCTCTGTGCTGACAGCTCAGAGCCTGGAGCCTGCTTCGGATTCAGTGTCTCCCTCTCTCTCTGCCCCTCCCCCGTTCATGCTCTGTCTCTCTCTGTCTCAAAAATAAATAAAAGTTAAAAAAATAATTTTTTTTAATTTTTAGAGAGGGAGTGTGTGTGTGTGGGGGGGAGGGGAAGGGAGGGAGAGAGAGAGAGAGAGAGAGAGAGAGAGAGAATCCCAAGCAGGCTCTGCACTGAGTGGGGCTCGATCCCACTACCATGGGATCATGACCTGAGCCAAAATCAAGAGTTGGATGCTTAACCAACTGAGCCACCCAGGCAACCCTGTATGTCATCTTTAAATTTTTTTTAATGTTTATTTATTTTTGAGAGAGAGAGACAGAGCATGAGCAGGGGAGGGACAGAGAGAGAGAGGGAGACACAGAATCCAAGGCAGGCTCCAGGCTCTGAGCTGTCAGCACAGAGCCCGACGCAGGGCTCGAACTCACAAATCGTGAGATCATGACCTGAGCTGAAGCCGGATGCTTAACCGACTGAGCCACCCAGGCACCCCCTGTATGTCATCTTTAATGAAATGTCTCTTCATGCCCTTTGCTTATTTATACATTATATCAATGGAATAATACAGTATGTAACCTTTTGGGATGGATTTTTTCACTCAGAAGTCCCTAGAGGTTCATCCAAGTTGTTGTATCAGTAGTTCAATCCTCTTTATTGCTGAGTAGTGTTCCATGGTGTGTATGACCATAGTTTAACCATTCACCTGTTGTAGAACATTTGGGTTGGTTACTATAAACATCAGGGGACAGGTTTTTATGTGGACATAAATTTTCATGTCTCTGGAATAAACACCCAAGAGTAAAATTGCTGGATCCATGTTTAATTTTATAAGAAACTGCCAAACTGGTTTCCAGACTGGCTGTATCATTTTACAGTCCCACCAGCAATGTATAAGCGACCCAGTTTCTCTGCATCCTCCCTAGCATTTGGTGTTGTCACTATTTTTTAAAATTTAATCATTCAGCTAGGTGTGTGCTGATATCTCATCATGGCCTTAGTTTGCATTTCTCTGATAGCCAGTAATATGGAACATATTGTCACATGCTTGTTTGTTATCTGTATATCCTTTTTGGTGAAACGTCTTTTTACGTCCTTTGCTCATCCTTTTCTAATTGGATTGGTTTTTTCCCCCTTTCTTAAAAACCTTTACTTTGAGACATCATGGAAAAATCTGACAGGTACACATGGAAAAGTAAGACATGATCACAGTTAAAAGTGAAGACAACCTAACCAGAAAGGTTTAATGACTGTCAGCTAATGTTGAAGCTAAAGTTCTGAGTGTGACATGCTTTGGGACTGAGAGGAATGGTAATTAGTATTCCTCTCCTTCCTCTTCACCCTCTCCTTCAGTAGAATCCACACCGACCTCCTCATAATCCTTCTCAAGGGCAGCCATGTCCTCACGGGCCTCAGAAAACTCTCCTTCCTCTATGCGCTTACCCACTACCAGTGAACAAAGGCATGCTTGGCATACATCAGGTCAAACTTGTAGTCCAGGTGAGCCCAGGCCTCAGTGATGGCTATGGTGTTGCTTAGCATGCACACAGCTCGCTGTACTTTGGCCAGGTCTCCACCAGGTACCACAGTGAGAGGCTGGTAATCAATGCCAACTTTGAAGCCAATGGGACACCAGTCTACAAACTGGATGCTGCACTTGGTCTTGATAGTGGCAATGGCAGCACTGACATCTTTGGGAACCATGTCGCCATGGTGCAACAGGCAGCAAGCCATGTGTTTACCATGGGGAGCGTCATATTTCACCACCTGATTGGCTGGCCCAAAGCATGCAGGTGTTCATGGTAGACTTCTCAGCAGAGGTGACAGGGGCATATGTGGCCAGAGGGAAGTGGATGTGGGGATAGGGCACCCGGTTGGTTTGGAATTCTGTTAGATGAACATTCAGGCCTCCATCAAATCTAAGGGAAATCTAAGGGAAGCAGTGATGGAAGACATAATCTGGCTAATAAGGCAGTTAAGGTTAGTGTAGGTTGCATGTTCAATACTGAGGTTTCTAAAACAGATGTCATAGATGGCCTCATTGTCTACCATAAAGGCACAATCAGAGGGCTCCAGGGTGGTATGGGTAGTGAGGATGGAGTTGTAGGGCTCAATCACAGGAGTGGAAACCTGGGGGGCTGGGTAAGTGGAGAACTCCAGCTTGGATTTCTTGCCATAATCGATGGAGAGATATTCCATGAGCAGGGATGTGAACCCGGAACCAGTTTCCCCTCCAAAGCTGTGGAAAAGCCAAGAAGCCCTGAAGACCTGTGCACTGGTAGGCCAATTTCCGAATTTGGTCCAAGACAAGGTCAATGATCATTTACCTTGATCACTGATCCTTGCCAGTGGTGTAGTACCTCAAGCATAGTTATTGGCGGCATCTCCCTTGCCTGTGGTGAGCTGCTCAGGGTGGAAGAGCTGGCGGTAGATGAAATGAGAACTTCATCAATGATTGTGGGTTCCAGGTCTACAAACACTGCCCTGGGCACATGCTTGCCAGCGCCCGTCTC